>NC_056750.1:784925127-785225127 GCF_019279795.1 Protopterus annectens | reverse complement strand
CATTGGCATGTGAAAGAACTGGCTTGAAAAACATTGGCATGCGAAAGAACCGAGGAATGGAGCAAAAGAGTTTACAGTTTGAAAAAGGTCAAATAGTAAATGAGGTAATGTAGGAGGCATTTTGGCCATTGAAAACTAACATTAATACAGCTTGTAGAAAATGAAATGCATTATTTTTACCACTGAACATGCCCACCTCACCCCACCCCTCAAGACAAAAAAAGGTAACCACATTCACTGAACCAAAAAACACTAAAATGAATGAGAATGCACAGTGGATACCATAGACCTGATTTAGCTTTTGACCACAGCAGTTAAAAGAAATGTATGGCACTAATTTACACAGCGCAATGATCTGTTAATGAACATGCCCAACAGCAGCACTGGTCGTAATTGAATTATAATGAAAACAGTACATAAGTATGTTGAAGACATCACTAAAACACCAAATGCAAACTTTACTACTTATAAACGCAAACTACCCTGTAACAACGACCTGGTTTAGCACAATCTCAAATACATTGCATTAACTTCTGAGCATCCATCCATAAAAATAAACGGGAAAGTCCATAAACATTTTAACTTTTAAAAATACTTCTTGCAAGAGAAGTAATATAAACTACAATGTACAGCAGACTCCATGGGCTCCTTTTACCTCAAAACATAGCAATTAAGAGTAATTTATCCAGCACAGCAATGCAATAAACAGGCCCAAGTAAAAGCACCACACCCATATTCACATTACAAGCAAAGCAGTACATTTTAACCTTATTAAAAATGCATAATAAGTTAAATGCACACATTTACAAGTATAAATGAAAACAATCTTGAAACAGCTTTGGCAAATTGGCAACATGTACCTACTAGAATAATAAATGAATTACATTAACTGTTAACATTCCCCCTCAAAAGGTAGACTTGTACCATGTACTCATGGACTTGCAGGAACTGACAGGAAAAAGTTTCCTAAACAGTATATCGTAACTTCCTGAAAACAGCAGTAAATTGCACACATTTCCATACAAAAAAGTGCAAACTATGCTCGAACATTTTCTATCTGCAAACAGACAATACCCAGAAAAAGCTACGCCAATAGAAATGCGTCACACTAAATTTATATTTCACTGCCCCCCAACAGAAACAAACAACTTCTATACACAGTTCAGCCTTTTAAAAGTAATTCTTCCAAATCATACCCCCAAGAATAATAACAATTACATATACATTCAGGTTTTATATCTTTAAAAACTACTACTCAAAAATATCAAATTAACCACTGCACAGATTTAAATACTGCGTACTGCACCCACCATCTACCTCTAAACATTAAAAAAATTAAACCACAATATATTTCCATTTTAAACTAGTACTCAAAAGTCTCAAAATAACCACTGCACAGATTTAAGTACTGCATACTACATCCCCATCTACCTCTAAACATTAAAAACTTAAATAAAGCACACTATTCCCATTTTAAATAACTAAAGCCACAAAATGCAATTATGTACTTACCACTGTCACAGTTATTGCTGGCTAGCTTGCTTCCTTCCTGCAGGAATGGCTAGTTGGTTGTTCAAGTAGTGGCTGGGCTGGCTGGCAGGCTCCCTTGCTGGCTTCTTTCCTGGCTGGCTGGCTTCTTTCCTGGCTGGCTGGGCTGGCTGGAGAAATAGAATCAGATCTTCGTTCACTCGCAGCTGCTGTAGAGCTTAGTGCTCTACAGCTGTGACCTTTATGGGGCTCTTCTGAGCAAGTTCCCGCCCCCTCCAATCTCTACAGCCAATTACTGTGCTGCATTACCACCCGGACCTAGCAGGGAATCCCTCTAACTGCAGGTCCGGGTGGTGACGTAGCCGCATTGCCGTGGAAAAACCGGAAGTATTTTCGGCTTTTCCACGACAATTGAATTCGCGATCGCAAAAAGGGGAAAACGGGACTTTTAAAGTCCCACGCTTGGTGACTGCGGGAAGCGGGATGAGAGGCCTCAACCCGTGAGTGTTCCGCTGACAACAGGACGGGTGGCAACCGTAGAAGCATGGTGGTGGCAGTATCATGCTTTGGGGTTGCTGTTCTTCAGTTGGAACTGGGGCTTTAGTCAAGGTGGAGGGAATTGTGAACAGTTCCAAATACCAGTCACTTTTGACCCAAAACCTTCAGGCGTCTGCTAGAAAGCTGAAGATGAAAAGGAATTTCACCTTTCAACACGACAATGACCCCAAGCATACATCCAAAGCAACAAAAGAACTGCTTCACGAGAAGACAATTAAAGTTTTGGAATGACCCATCCAGAGCCCAGACCTTAACCAATAGAAAATCTGTGGGGTGACCTGAAGAGGGCTGTGCACAAGAGATGCCATCGCTATCTGACAGATTTGGAGCGCTATTGCAAGGAAGAGTGGGCAAATATTGCTAAGTCGAGATGTGCCATGCTGATAGACTCGTACTGAAGAGGACTGAATGCTGTAATTAAATCAAAAGGGGCTTCAGCAAAGTATTAGTTTAAGGGTGTGCACACTTACGCAGCCAGCTTATTGTACGTTTTTTATTTTTTATATTTTTCCCGTAACAGATTTGTTTGTTTTTCAATAGAATTATACAGGTTATAGGTCACATTAAAGGTGGGAAAAGTTTTGATGATTTATTGTGGTCTCATTTTTTATATTGCAAAAGCTGGCATTTTAACAGGGGTGTGTACTCTTTTATATCCATTGTACTTTTAAGACCCTTCCATAGGAAACCAGTACAAGCCATCAGTTGGAGTTGGACAACAAGGGAAGGAACAGGAAACTATGGTGAGACTGACACCGTCAGTGTTGTGGAATGACAGGCCAATGAGAGCAACTGATGACTGAGGATGAAACTGAAGAGAATGTGGCACAGGAGTGATGCTCTGGAACTTTCTACAGAATGCCCGGAGGAAATGGAGAACAAAGAATGTGTCCACAGTTTAGAAAAAAATGATCTAAGAGAAGAGTTGCTTGATTTTAAAAGAGATGGACAGAAGTATCAAAATCAATGAAAGAAATAGACTGCAGAACATCAATAAAACTCAGTCAGAAGTTTGATGAAACAAATGAACACAGTAATTAGGACTGTTCATAGAGCTTCACGTGCTATAACAGAAGTAAACAGGATATATTACTCTGCAGCTGAATTTACTGATAGTCTTACCAAAAGAACACACGGTAGTATGGGAAAGGAAGGGGAGAAGTTGAATGCCATCATGGAAGCATCGAATAGAGAACCTATAAACCAATTAAGACAAGAAATGCCACTGCTAGAAGAGTACAGAAGAGGGAACAAGTCAACAAAAATACTCTGATGTGATAGAGCAACACACAGTTTTAGATCAGGAGCTATAGTACACTGTCACATATTTTATATTAGCACAGGCAGAAAACCATAGAAGATATGTAGATAAATAAAGCAAAAGTACAAAATAAACAATTTTATTGATGATCCAAAAAGTTTATAGAAAATTGGGAAACAAGGGAAAAGGAACACCACCAAAAAAAGAAGAAATAGATACATTTTGGAGAAACATCTATAAATCCTGTGGAACATAACAAAGGTAAAAGAAAGAATTAAGAAGTTCAAATGTACAGGATATGAAATGGGATGAAGTAACAGCCAGAGAGACTGAAACAAAGTTAAGAAAAGCTCCTAATTTGAAAACCTCAGGCCCAGATACAGTACCTAACACCTGGCTGAAAGTATTAACATTTTTGCATGAAGATTTAGCCATGAGTAATAACTATTTATTTGTGCACCCCGGACAGACACCACCCTGGTTAATAACAGGAAAAAACAATACTCCTACTTAAGAGTGAACCTGCAAGCTATTGTAAAAACTATAGACCAGTAACTTGCCTTCCAACGACTTATAAGCTGTACACTGGAAGTGATGCTGACAGAGTGTAGTCATTTAGAAGAAAACTCAATCTTGGCAGTAGAACAAAAAGGCAGTAAAAGAAAGTCATATGGAACAAAGGATCATTTGTTAAATAATGTAATAGGGGAGAACTGTAAAGAAAGGGGAAGAATCCAAGTATGGCATGGATAGACTACCAAAAAGCATTTGACAGTAACCCACATTCATGGATGTGCTTAAAAATGTATAAGATACACCCTGCACTGATCGATTTACATAACAGAGACCATGAAACAGTGGCAAACCACTTTTTGCAGTTAAGCCATAGTAAAGGACAAATTATTATTCCTGGGATAAAAATTCAAAGGGGATATTCCAGGTTGACTCTGTTACAGCTGCTCTCTTGTCTTGCCTGTAACCCATTGAGCTGTCTACTTAACAGATTAGGTCATGGCTACAATTTGGCTCTTGAAAACAAAATGTAAGGATTTCTCATCTTTTGTAGATGATTCAAAACTGTATAGCTCATCAGATGAGGAACTGAAAGCAGAACTGCACGTGGTTAAAATTTTCTCGGATATAAGAATGTCATTTTGGTCTTGATAAATGTGCAAAAGCAACCTTTAAAGCAGGAAAGCTACAGCACCAAGAAGACATCACTTTGGGAGAAGAATGTGATATAAAAGAACTTTAACAATACAGAATGTATAAACATTTGGGAATTGAATGATCCACAATAAAACATGAAGAAATTGTGAATAAAACTTAGTAAGGAATATTTTAGAAGACTTAATATTGAAAACAGTGTTGATAATATCTAGGAACAAGTCCAAGCTATAAACATATTGCTCTTCCTGTCCTAACTTACAGTTTTGGAGTGATTGACTGGCCCCATAAGGTGTTGGATAGGTTGGACAGGAAAACAAGAAGGGTGTTTCATGCTCATAAAATGATATATAATCTTGGTATACACTGATTTTTATAAATACCCAGTTCTGAATGAGGTATGGGCCTCCTCAAAATTGATTACATGTATAGATCTGTAGTCGTGGGACTGGATACTTATCTGCTCACCTCACAGGAGCCAAACTTAGTGAAAGTTTTGAAGTATGAGGAGAATAAATCTAAGATGACTTACCTGCTTAGTTTATCAGAAGCATATCGGAGTCAAGCGGAAATGGAAATCAGACCAGATGCAGATAAAAATCAGGAAGCAACTGAATGTGCCAAAAAAAATGAAAGAATATAAGGTGAAGGATCAGATGAGAAGGCAAGAAATACAGGAAATGCATAAATGTAGTTGCAAGTATAGAAAACTTCTGGAACAATCTGATGGTGATCAGGACCAAACTTGGGATTGATTAAGGAGAGGTGAATTTAAACCAAAAGACGAAAGGTTAATGTTAATAGCCCAAGACAGTGGCCTTGCGTATACATTGGTTTACAAAATCCATTGAACATGTGGGAGAAACAGACAAATGTAGGTTTTGTAAAACAGAATTGGAAAGAGTTGCGCATCTTGTTGCTGGTTGTGATATACTAATGGCAGAAGAACTGCATACTGAAAGTCATAATAATGTGGCAAGACTATTGCACTGGGGATTGTGCAACATTATGGTAATGAAGTGGCTGAAAAACACTGGAAAAATGAGTCTCAAAACATCATAGAAAATGATGAAGCTTTTATATCACATGGGATCACCTATTACCAATAGTTCAAAAATAGATGCCAGAAAACCAGATATAGTAAGTAATCCATGAAAAGAAGACAAAAGTAGCACTGATCATTGAAATTGCTACAACCCAGTGACTACAGTGTCTTGCGTACAAAGAGACAAAAAATTATAAAATACCAAGATTTGCAGGCAGAAACTAGGGCAATGTGGAAGAAGGATACCCAGACAGTCACAGTAGTAGTAGGAGCAACAGGTCATATAAAGAATTTACAGTCAGACTTGTATATGTTATCGATGCATGTAACTCTGTACGAATTGCAGAAGGAGTCATTACTCGGCACATTGCAGGTGCTGCAAAGAGCACTTCTGGCTAACATCAAAGACTGAAACAATACTAATTTCATGAACTTTAATCATACATTGACTTAGGAATGGTGTATTTTCCTGCCATGGTGTTAGAAACCCAAAAGACTTGGAGAAATTAAAAAAGTGAGAAACCTGATAATGTTAAAACCTGCGTGTCAGCAGCAACTGTACCATTGTATATGTCTCCTGCCTACCAGATGTGTGTATTGGATCATCATTGACTTGATAAGTTGGTATAAAATTGAGCATGAAATATACAAGTGTATCCTCCTGCATGCAGTAGCATACAGAGGCATACAATGCAGAAAAATATTAAGCATTTGTGAGAACATACAAGACAAACATGGCTGACACAGGTGAGCAAGTCAGAGGTCAGGTATGAATGTGTGAGGTTGTGTTGGATGCACAACACTCATGTCAGAGTCTGCTTTGGCATCCATGGCTGTGGAAACCTACATCTATCTAGCCATCAGCATGCTGGAGCTTGTTAGACTTCCATGCCACATGGAAGGACCCCATATTTTAGCTCCTAGTTACTGAGTGCCCACCTTCAAGGGTCACTGCAGTGTCACGTAGGTCATGCCACTGCAATATCACACTCCCGTGGCAGCACCCTTTCTCATTTCCATTCCTACTGAGCCTCTCAAACCCTGTTATTAGGGGGTATTTGTGTTTAACACTTTTCAGATGTTTGCTGCACACTCCACATACCCCATGTCTTACATGCTTCAACAGCCCCCCATTTGTTTGTCATTGGGGCAAGAGCCTTCTTATTTGTACTCTAGAGTGGGAGGTTTGCAAGAGTCCATAGCTCCATTTATTCCTTTGTGAGGCAAAAGCTGGGCATTTGTGTCAATGGTCATCCACATGTGGATAACATATCCCACGTATCATAACTTTGCCTGTCGAGTCTTATAATTTCAGTATTTGTTGCTTCCATAGGTCAATACTTGCAGACATCCGTAGTCCACCTGGCTACTGAGTGGTGTTTTTTTCTACGCCGTTGAGTAATGTTGCATGCTAGATCTCTGTACTCCGTCTGTCAGTAAGTCAGACTGGCTCCCTCACCCCAGATGGGTGAGGTGATATTGGCCAGTTATTGTCAACCCTCCCCCAAACTGGGCTCTTCCTGCTTCTGCTGCTGCTACTCGATCATGAGTCTCTTGGGAGTGGTCAGGACTTTATCCCTCTTTGCTACAGAGACTGACTGTATTACTATTTTGAAGTTTCTTGCCTGTGTGAATGCATATCGTTTAAATAAGGTGGAGGCTGTGGACATTAACTGAAGTGCCTTTGCTGAAACCACACTAAAGAGCAAGATCTTTCCTGATGCCCTAAAAAGGCAGGCCTGAGTCAGTTCGTATAAGTACCAGCTGGGGGGGGGGGGGGTAAATTTGGACCCAGCCTTCTCATGTGGCAAAGGCGAACACCTTGGGTGATTGAGTAAACAGCTGTTTTTGCACATGTGGTCATTGAGGGGTGTACTTTTCACCTTCATTTAAAGACAAACTCCAACCAGTAAACAGTAATAGTACAACAGTAATTTTTTTAGTTTGAATCTGCAAATGGCCACCTACTGTCATCCATGATATCTGAAACTTTTTACACCAGAATCTTTAATGACAAACACAAGCTCCACACTATAATAAAAAAAAAGCTTTCATTACATGAGCTTCAAATGTTACTTTTTGTTGCAGTTTTTGTTTAAATGCCATAGTAATGGGTAGAATTTTGTGATGTTAGCCCTTAGCCATCTGATGTCCTATGACCCTATGAGCACTGCACGTCAGTGTTGCTGTCATGTACATGTGCTATGTAGAGATGTGGGTGTACTGTATTCCAGTCTGTGATTTTGAGGTGTCATTTGATTACATGTTCTGTACATAACAACTGTAGTAATATGCCTCCTGAGAACTGCTGAAGTGGGATGATGCTATATATGTGATTTTATTACTAAGGCATGTGTTTTTTTAGTGGAGTATATCAACATTCTAGCCAGTTGTCATTCAACCATCACAGTGACACAGTATGACACAGGTGTGCATGGGTATACCTACCATTATTAAATGCTCAGTGAAATGCATCAGTATAACTTCATACTCATTACGTGATCACACATCTTGTTTATTCACATGTAATGCTGTTACGTACACAAACATAAGTAGTCCAGATTCAGTTGCAGCTTTTGTGAATTCATTGTATTCACAATTGTGTTGCTGTTCATAAGGATAATTGAGGTAGTCCGCAGCAACATTGTGTGACTGGCAGCCTTTGTGTCAGTAACTGTTTTGCATGAACCACATTCACCTCTTTTGTAGTGTGTGTGTGTGTGTGTGTGTGTGTGTGTGTGTGTGTGTGTGTGTGTGTGTAATATATATATATATATATATATATATATATATATATATATATATGGTATCAGGGCATTCACACACATTTTTTCAGTGAAAAACATGTATGCATAAGTTGTCCAACTGATGTAATTATGTGACGTTGGTAGAGTTTTATGACTTTGTAAATAGTACGACTGTGTGGCACGTGATGCATACCAAGGTTGTATTTGGACGTGTTGTCACAAATCATTTTCTAAGTTAAGTATAAAATGATATGGAGAATACACAGCTAAGTGCAGAGCTGTTTTTGGATGGCACCATCCATGCTAAATCATAGGAAATAGATAATCTGCTAGCTGACAGGTTTGGATCAAAGTTCTCCACCCTGTCCACACTGGACATCACCCAGAGTATACATGAAAACGTTACTTAGCTTACTTTCTCAAGAGAGGAGCTCGTCTGTGCACCGTCTAAGGCTAAAAATGTAGGCCCTGACAACATCCCAGGTTGCCTTTTCAATAACTTGCAACCTGACCGAGCAAACACTGTTGGATCCGTATTTAACCATAGCCTTGAGACAGGCTATGTTCTCACAGAAGAGTGTAAAGCAAAAGTAATCTAGGGACCATCACCTGCCCCGTAAGCCTGATTCTTCTTATCTGTAAGGCAGTTAAAAGATTCATCGTGCACCTTAGCAAAAAAGAACGCAGGTAATCTCCTGACTGCGTACCCAACCCATTTTTTATTCCTTAAGGATACATCATGTCTGTTAAATCTGTTTGAGTTCTTCAAGAAGGTCACCAACGGCATGGATGATGGAAAGACTGCATCCCACCTCACTAGACCTGGCCAAGTCATTTGACACAAATCCACACTCTCTGGTAGTACAAACTGTCTCATCTGGCCATAAACACATACATCACCAGGTGGATAACCAAATGGATCATGACAAAAAACATACTGTCGAAGTGTGTGAATTCACCACTAGCAGGAGGCCAGTGACTAGGTCTGTACCACAGGGTTCTTTACTAAGCCCTTTCCTGTTTGGGATTTACTTCCCAGAAATCAAGACAAATGTAGACTGCCTTTGTCTTAGCAACTTTGTGGATGCCTGCAAAATCTGGCCAATCATTGAATCCACAAAAACTATTGGTATACTAAGAAAACTATTAATGCACAAAAAGGATTTGTACCAGAGCCATGGAAACCCACTACATGAACACAAAAGCATTATTATTTAAGCAAATACCCAAGCTAATTACAATACAGACAGCACACCTCTGTGAGTACACCCAGTGGTATGTGATGTGGAACATCACCCATAATGTGTCCACAGTGGTAACAAATCCCTTGTATATGACACAACTCAAAAGTATGGACAGATCATCCACATCAAAGGACATTATAATGCCTCACACCAATAACTGAGTACAGTCTACCCTTCTGCATGCACCTCACCACACATCTGCAGCAGCTGGAGTAACGCCAGAGTTTTTGCACAATGAAGATTCACAGTGTAAACAAGAAGTCCTATGCAGAAAGATTTAAAGCCCTATCACTGTACATCTGCATCAGACTACTAAGGGTTGATCTGTGTCTACAATCTGTCCTTGATGACAATGTTGCATATTAATGCAAACTGCACAAAGGTCACCCGTTCCAGGGATGTTGACCTAGCCTCTAACATAATAATTCATGTTGGAGATGCATTTCTCAGACATTACCCCTTCTCTGCTTGCCATTCACATAAAGAAAAGGCCTACCCTGACCCTCTTCAAGTGCAACATAGATAAATGGATGGTTAATCATGACTGTATGCTGGTGTTGTGCCCATGTCCCTCACGGATAGAGGCAGTTGGTATTGGTTAACATGGCATAGGTACATTCCTGTGTGAACATTGTTCACATAGCTATTGAAATTTGTGCAAGTCCGGTTAAATATGGCTAGACTTTTATGGGATCTTGGGACTTCAGCCTAGTGCTCTCATGTACCTATAAAGCTATGAAGTTCAAATGTATCCTAGGTACAGTTAAAGTATGACCGTACAGCATCATGGACATACCAGTACATCACATTAGTTTTACCACTTAATAGTTTACATGAACATGTTTGTGTACATCTCAGGATTTCATGGTAGTATAAAATTTTCCATGACAGTGTCAGGGTGACAATAATCATGTAACACATCATGGATTTGACATATGCTGATTGAAGGTGTGCTCCATGTATTGTTTCATATGTGAACAATGTCACAATGACAATTTCCTCGCTCATTGAAGCTACACTTTGCGGTGCTGTGATTTCTGTGCACATGAGCATAACTTGATGCATTGCCATGAGTCTCACATAGTGCTGTACCATTCATTATGATGGATCACTTCTGAATTTGCACATCAGTTGCAGATGCTGCAGACAATATCCATTGTTATTACGTTATCAGATGCATGCAATACCCAGCTGTGTGTAGGGAATCCACTCCTACTAGTGTATTGTTTTTATTTTATTTATTTTACATTTGTTGTAGGTTAGCCTGGGTTTTTAAGTCTTGCAGTTGAGTAAAGCCTTTTGGCACACTGAGCTCACACATGTCTTGTCAGCCATACATAAGTATTCATTGTGATGCATTAGGAGTTGACCATGCACACTTTCCTTCAAGATGTTCCACAAGATGCGTGTGTGGTAAGTCTTTCTGTGATGCATCCAGTAAATGCGTAGCTCATTGAGAGCATTGCTGGTATGGGTTACATTCTTGAAGGTGTGACTTATGTGTCAAGCAAACTTCTCAACTGGGCAGGATTGTCCTTAATTTCAACTTCAGGTGTAACACAGTCCACCTTAACACCTCCAAAAAGTGGTAATTCTAGAGGAAGGTATGTTGAATTCCTGTTACAGATTACTGAGAAGTCATAACAATTGTACAAGTTCCTGCAGTTCATGTATAATATCTCAATCACATGTTTTGCCATTGCCATAGATTTAATGGTGGTATTAAGTTAAAATTGTCCATGATTGTTGCTGCTTCTGTCTTATGTTGTCCATGGCCCTGTTGCTATGTGTCCTTGATTGGTTGAGATTGATGCTGACATTTCAGTCATATTCAAGCAACTCCTTTTGCATATTTTCACAATATGCACATACCCCAATTGTATATACCATCCTTGCTAAATGTCCTCTCCAATGATCACGTCTGGATGTTAATCTCACAACTACTCCTCTCCATTAATATGTAACTGTGTGTGACAGTGACATAAAATATACTGTAATGTGTGATAATGTAAATAAAATATTTGCACCGGAGGTTTAAACAGCAGTACGTACTGTGCTGTATACATATGCGCTTAATGTTATGCTACTGACTTGTCTTTGGAGTACTTGTACATTGACATGCCCTTATGTGGAGTACATTGCCAGTTATGTATCACGTCCTCCTTCTCTGTCTTCATTCCTAACATTCATGTCTGTGGCCCTTTCCAATACTCACACTTCCTTAGACTGGTATA
Source organism: Protopterus annectens (assembly GCF_019279795.1). Lineage (NCBI taxonomy): Eukaryota > Metazoa > Chordata > Ceratodontiformes > Protopteridae > Protopterus > Protopterus annectens. Next base: position 785,213,383 of record NC_056750.1, on the reverse strand, counting down.
TTTATATACCTTTGGTAATCGCCACAAATTGTTTATTACAGTATGCCCAAAATATGTTGTTTACATTGCACTGATTATACTTTTCTATAATGTGGAAACAGGAATACGTGTAGACCAAAAAGCCTCACTCTGGAATATTGTGAAACGTTCAGTAGATGCAAAAAATACGGAAAAAATCCTACAGTCAAAATCTTTTGGAAATGTAACAGCAATTCAAAAGGTGCTCGCCAAAAATGATGACAAAGTAATAAACTTGAAATCTTTATTCACACAACAGAAGCTTTCGCCAACACAAGCGCTCGCTACTTAACGGGTAAAGCGCTTGTTGGAGTTTGGTTCGTGTTGTGGAATAAAGATTTCAAGTTTATTACTTTGTCATCATTTTACAGCATCTTTGAATTGCTGTTACATTTCCAAAAGATTTTGACTGTAGGATTTTTTCCGTATTTTTTGCATCTACTGAACGTTTCACAAGATTCCAGAGTGAGGCTTTTTGGTCTACACGTATTCCTGTTTCCTGGTTGTGGTTTGCTGCTTCTTCTGATTTGTTGACTTTTCTATAATGTGTTACTGCTGCTGTCATTGCAGTAATTTTAGTCCTGGTGATCATTTTGGCTGTCCCCACAATTTCACGGAGCAGGTTTGCCGATGGGTAAACCTGTCTACATGTTCTATATGTATTCATGCTGTTTTACATGGTTTCCTGGCCGGCAGCAGTATTGCCAGCCACAAACCCTCACTTGTATCTGTGTAAGCACAATGTGTGGCGTGCTTATCTGTGTAAGCACGATGTGTGGCGTGCTTATCTGTGTAAGCATGATGTGTGGCATGCCACAAACCCTCACTTGTATCTGTGTAAGCACAATGTGCGGTGTGCATATGCATTTACCACTGCTGCTCACTGTGCGAACATGTAAACTCCATGTAGGCTTCGCTTTAAGTCTACATGAACTTTGAATCCCTGGGATATTTTATTGTCTTTTTAACTCTGTTTTTAATTATAGGTAAGGGTATATATGTATAAGAAGCTTCAAACTAGTTTTAAGTGCATATGATTATTAATTATATTTAGTACGTATATTTAAGGATGTGAAGTATGCAACAGGAAGTAACACCTGAGGAAGCTCTTATAGCAAAAGCTTTTTTTGTGTAAAGCTTGTGTTTGTCATTAAAGTTTTACCTGTGGTATCCAGAACACTTTTTTCTTTGTTTATTGACTTGTTTTGGAGATTAGTCCGGACTTCATCTACTCGATTCATTCATGGTTTAAAACACTTGAGAGTTTTTGAAAAACTGAGCTCTTGGATTTGAAGAAATATGGATTTCTTTTATTAAGTATAACATACTGTTAGCTCTGCCAACTTCTGAGTTTGTGTCAGCAGTTGATCTATAGCGTGTGGGATTAGAACCCACTGTTTTATGCACCCAAGGCAAGTGTGCTATCTGTTGCAGCACTGATGCTGCTAAATGAAAATGACATTTGCAGCTGCAAATGGATATTCCTTAATATGCTTGCAAGGTACCACAAGTTGGACATTATTTCCAGGTCTTATTTTGAGGTTAGTGCCATCCATGGTATATTCAGATGATGGTGGCTACCCAAGAGAATTAGCTGATGCTTGTTTAATAGTCAGATACAAAATTAGCGGATGGCTATCTAATAGTCAGATACAAAAGTTAATATACTTAATTTAATTTGGGTAGCATGCTTAACATAATGATAGATCCATAGTAAGAAAGACATCTTTGCAGTTTTCCTCCATCCTGCACCATTGGTGTCGCCTCATCTCCTTTGCTATTGATTAGTGAAAAGTAAAGGATGTGTAACATACTTCTCAACCTCTCAGAGCAAGAAATCTGGACAAAGTTACAAATAATGGGGGGACCAAGGTCCTAAAATAGGGACACTTTTTAAATATTGCTGTTACAAACTTAGAAAGTTGATAGAATAACTGTAACTGGTTTTGCATTAGCATGGATTTTTTGACTGATATGAAGTCTGCAAGTCAAATGGCTACTATTATTTTCTGACTTAAGTCATCAGTTTGCTAGAAAACCACACTTTTATGAGAAACTGACCAAAAATATGAGGCAAAAGTCTGGACAATCTGCGAAAATATGGACAGTTGAGAGGTATGTGTGATATGTTATGAGAAGTGGGAGGATTCAGGTAGCTTAATTTTTAGCTGCGTAAATGTCCAGACACCTGTGACGTTACCAAAATGGATGGACATTCTTAAGTAGCTCTGTCATGGTAATCTTGTAGCTTTCATTTCACAGGCAACTTAGACGAAAGATACTTGTTAGGAAACTGCAAAAATCTCTTGTCATTTTCAGGCTCCATTCCCTTTTGGTGGGAGGAATACTCCTCCTTTTAGGGTTCCTGTGGCTCCGCCTACTGGGCATCTATATTACATTTTATTGTCATCATATTACATGACAGATCTTCCAACTATCTGGGTCTACCCATGGACAATTTTATTTTATTTAATTATAGGCATTCAATCTTTGCTATATACCTGTGTGTGTCTTTATGTGTGTAATACATACATACACGCTCGTGTATGTGCATGTGTTTGTATACACATATATCCATCCATCCACATTCCTTTTTTTGTCCCCCATTTTTGCATATAGGGTGGGGGTGTCACTTTGAACAATGACGATCACATAGAACCAATGTTCACACCACCGGGTGGTTGGTCTTTCCTATTACATACTCACATGCGCTCTCACACCTATGACCAATTTAGAGTGCCGAATCCACCTACTGCATGTCTTTGAAATGTGGGCGGAAACTTGAGTACCTGGAGGAAACCCACATGAATAGAGGGAGGACACACAGGCTGTGCACAGAAGTCACCCCACTGAGAATCGAACTGATGAACCTATTACAGTGAGGTGACAATGCTATCAGCTGCGCCACTGTGACGTCCAACTTGATGGAAAGTAATATGGTTTGTCTTCTATTTGTTTCTCTATATCCTTGTACTGGAGTATAGTAATTGCTTGTTTCCTGTGTGTTTTCAGTATTTTGAGATTCAGTATTCTGGGATTCATTCTTTTGAGTTTTTAGTCTTTTGAAATTTCAGGATTTTAGGTGTCAGTTTTATGGCATTCGAGATTGTGGGCTTTCAGCCTTCTGAAGTGAATCCATATATATATATATATATATATATATATATGTATATATATATGTGTGTGTATGTATATATATGTGTGTGTGTGTATATATATACATATATATATATATATATATATATATATATCTATATCTATATATATATATATATATATATATGTATATATATACACATACATATACATAGATGGGTCCCCTTCACATTGTCGACACTTCAAAATGCCGAATTTCATATGGCCGAGACCATATGATCGACATTTGAAATGCTGACAATGCAGAACTAGCATCTCCGTACAGTACAGAATGGAAAGATTTCCATTCCTGCACTGTAGTGCGATCTCTGAGTTGGTATATTTAAGTTACGGGGTGTGTGGTGGCGGACCCCCCCACAGGAGTGCAGGGAGGTTTGCCACCCTGCTATCGATGTTTAGGTAAGTGTTTGTTGTTCTTTTACTTTTGTTTTTCACATGTTCGACATTTCAAATGTCTCTCGGCCATATGAAATTCGGCATTTAGAATTGTCGAACATATGAAGTAGATCCATATAGATACACATATATATCTGATGTATATGTGTGCTCTTTGATCACTGCTTTATAGCCCCTGTGCCCCTGAGCCCATGAGCATTTGGAGTTGTAGCAGCCTATGCAGTTGTGTTAATAAGATAGCCTTCTGTACGGTAGTAAGAGTGTGAAGGTTTCAAACAGAAAATAGTACGTAGACCTCTGCCTTCAGAGACTAAGTCAAGGGACTCTGAAAATTGTATACTTTGTGAATGCTTGGTGGCTAAAATGAAACCTGACTTTTGTCTTAAGAAGATTGTTGCTGTTGCCTACATGGGAAGTGTCAGTGTGTACTTCATGTGCAAATGCTAGACATTTTGTAAACTTGTTCAGCATATTGAAAAGTACTTCTGAGAGGATTTTCCGGGCTTCAAGGTACAGTGGTATAATTTAGGAGCCTATTTTAAATGAGTATGTACTACTGAAACAAGTCGTGAAAAGCATTGAGATGCAAGACTCTGCTGTTTTTCAGTGCTTGTGAGATGGACACTGTGGCCTTACAGGTATTACATGAAGTTAAACGTTCTTCTTTTTTTTTTTTTTTAATTTTCCTGGCTTTTATAGTAAAATGAAGCAGTTTGAATTTCCTGTTCGTTGTGCTGTGAAGAAGCAGTTTGAATTTCTCTGTTTGTTATGCAAATTGAAGCAATCTGAGCTTCTGTTTGAAATGCTGATGTAAGGCAGATTGATTTTTTTTTTCCCCTTCGGGCAGCCAAATACTCTCCTTGCTAAGCTAGTCTGAATAAAAACTGCATTACACTGTCTGAAGTATAAGGGCTTAAGCCTTAGCTGCAGTTCCTGAACTGTAGAAAATTAAAGACTATTAGCAGCTGCCTTGTCACAAAATATAAATCATAAATATTTATGCATTTCTGATTATATTACGAAAAATTGTAAAAGAAATCGTGACTGTGTACATCGTGCAATTTCATGTATAACTTCCATCGCATAGGAGAAACATCAGAACACAGTGATCATAAATGTAAGCATTAGCGTTACATATGTGATCAGACAATAAATCGACAGACACGCACTTGCAGTACATAACAAAGGAGAGCATCCATACCACAGAGCATCGTATCACCCTTTCATAAGTCTTTAAAGTACTTTTCCACAGGGGGATCTTTACCACCACACCGCCAGAACTTGTATAAACTAACTCCAAGGTTGCACAGCTGTGAAGAAGGGGAGCTACTGTGATTTATGGTCATAGATACATATATATATATATATATATGTATGTATATATATATATATATATATATATATGTATATATATATATATATATATATATATAATTATATATATACACACACACACATATATATATATATATATATATATATATATATATATATATATAGATATATATAATAGTCATATATGTTTATATATATATATATTTTTTTGAGGGCAGGGGTCCATCTTTAGTTGATCATTTGAGTATACTTTAATACGTGTACATATGTATAGGGCAGGGGTCCATCTTTAGTTGATCATTTGAGTATACTTTAATACGTGTACATATGTATAGGGCAGGGGTCCATCTTTAGTTGATCATTTGAGTATACTTTAATACGTGTACATATGTATAGGGCAGGGGTCCATCTTTAGTTGATCATTTGAGTATACTTTAATACGTGTACATATGTATAGGGCAGGGGTCCATCTTTAGTTGATCATTTGAGTATACTTTAATACGTGTACATATGTATAGGGCAGGGGTCCATCTTTAGTTGATCATTTGAGTATACTTTAATACGTGTACATATGTATAGGGCAGGGGTCCATCTTTAGTTGATCATTTGAGTATACTTTAATACGTGTACATATGTATACCCTTACAAAAGAAAAGAAATGATCAAATTATACTCTTACTGTAGGTAGCTGATACGTGGTGTTAACAAGTGGGAGTGGGGTATACATGGAGACTATAAAATTTAGGGGATAAAATTTGATGTGGGCTTATGTGGTATTAGCCTGGCTTGGGGCAGGAGCAGGGCCAGATGTTAGTGAAGTGGTCTTTGAGCAGAGTTTTGAATTGGTGTAGGATGGTAGCATTTAGGATGTGTTGGGGGATTAAGTTCCAAAGTTCAGAAATGTGGTGGGAGTAGAGGGCGTCCCCGGCTTTGTTGCTTTTGGTTACTTGGAGGAGTGTTTTGTGTGAGGATCGGAGTTGCTGAGTGTTGGCATATGGTTAGAGTAATTGTTGTAGGGCTGGGGCTCTGTTTGGCTGGCATATTAGTTGGTGAGTAAAGACAAGTTGAGTATAGGTTAGTTGTTGTGGGCAGAGCAGTGGTGGGACCTGTATGGGGAGCTAGTGGTGGATTTGGCTGTTTTATTGTAGGCTGATTCGAGTTTGGTAAGGTCAGGTTTGTTAAAATTTGTAAAGATGGGAGAAGCATAGAGAACAGTAGATAAGAGATGAGTCCTGGCGATGCTTAGTCTAGAATGGATAGTTAGGAAAGGATTAATTTGGTAAAGAGCCTAGTTTGATGTGTGTTTTTTTTTAATGGTTTAAGAGAGGTGCAAGTCAAATTTTAATTTGCTATCGGTTGTGACACCTAGTAATTTGGTATGTGAGCTAGTGTTTGATTGTGTTGTTGGAGGAGTGTATTTGAAAAGTGGCTGAGGGATTGGGTGTTTTGGTGGGGAGAAAGAGCATGAGTTTGGTCTTGTTTGGGTTTAGTTTGAGGTTAGTGTTAGTTAGCCAGAATTCTACTTTTAGGAAAGATTTTTGTGTTATAGCCTGTAGTTGTATTAGAGAGGTGGCGGAGCATATCAGGGTAGAGTCCTCTGCATATTGGATGACAGAGGTGAGAGATGTGGATTTATGGAGATGATTTGTGAAGATGGTAAAAAGTAGGGGGCCTAATATGGAGCCTTGTGGAACTCCTGTGTTGACGAGAAGCAGAGATGATAGCTCCTGTTGCCATCTAACAGCCCGCTGGTGATTGGTTAGACAGCTGTGGAACCAAGCTAGGGAAGAATGACGGAGATGTAATGTGGCCAGTTCTGACAGCAGTTTTTGGTGTGAAACTGTGTCAAATGCCTTTGAGAGATCTAGAAAGATGGATGAGAGATATTTATTCTGACTTCTGTGTTCATTCATTGTGTTAGGAAAACTGAGGAGGGTGGTTGTGGTGCTGTGGTGGGGGCGAAAACCATGTTGTGTGCTTATTAGGAGGTTATTGGAGAGACTGTAGTTTAGAAGCTGGGAGTGAATACATTTTTTTAGTATTTTGGAGAGGTGTGAAAGGCTGGCAGTGGGCCTGTAATTACTAAGCTCTGTAGAGTTGCCACCTTTATGCAGTGGGGTGATTATAGGAGACATTCCAGATTTATTGGGACATGGTTCTCAGAGATAGAGTGGTTAATGAGGACAGAAATGGTGTAGTCTGTGACTTCGGAGGCAGCTTTGAGGAATTCTGATGGGAGGTTGTCAGCAGCTAGGCTGGTGGGCTTGAGCTTACTGAGTAGTTTTTTTATGGTATGGGTTGGGACGGGGTTAAAGGAGAAGGAGTTTACACCCTCACTGTTGGCTACGGGCATTGTAGTAGTGATGTTTTGGTCATAGTCAATAAGTGAGTGAATTGTGTTTATGAAAAAGGAATTGAATTGTGTTGCGATGTTATCATTTGATGGGGGTGTGGTAGGATTAGGGGTGGACATACTACCAGGTTGCAGGAGTTTGTTTATAGTGGCCCAGAAATTGTTGGGGTTGTTTTTGTTTCTTTGCTGTGCAGTGATGCAGTAGGCTTTTTTGTCGGCTTTGATCTGAGATTTGGCTTTATTTGTAAGTTGTTTGAAAAGTAGAAGGTTGTTATTGCTTTTGTTAGTTAGCCAGTGTTCCCATGCCTTGTCCCTTTCTTTTAGTAGGTCTTTGGTATTGTTTCTAAGCCAGGGTGTGTGTGGTGATGTTTTATTCTAGCTATTCTTCAGGGGGCCAGGCTGTTTAGGATGTTGAGGAAGGTGGTGTTAAAGTGTTGAACAGCGTCATTTAGTGGTAGTGTTTTGAGGGGGGACCAGTTAATTTGTTGGAAGAGGGAGTTGAAAATGTGGGTATTACATTTTTTCTTGTTGTGGATTAGCCTATAGACCACTTGTCTAGGTGGACTAAGATTGTTTCTGATTAGGCTTGTGGGTAGGTGGTCACTTATGGTACTGGAGAGGCATCCTGGTAGAAAGGGTGTGCTATTTTTATTTGTGAGAGTCCAGTCCAGGATGGATTGTCTGTTGGAGGTTTTGTCTATTCTTGTGGGGATGTCCTTCAAGGATGCATCTGCAGTCATCACATATGGGTTGTCCTGCCTCAGGCAGCCCTTCGGTCAGCCGGATTCCAAAGTCTGGGTCCGGCTTCGGCTGAGGTCGCCCCCTCCCCGACGTCAGAGCGCCTGGGGTATAAAAGCGTCAGCCGACGCCATCTTCCTCGGTCTTTCTTGCCGCGTGGTGCCTGAAGCAGAAGCAGTTCGCAAGTGCCGGTCGGCCAGCTCCTGTAATTCAGCTAAACCGAAGACTTCAAAAGCTAAGTACCCCGTTGGGGACTCTTTCTTGCCTCAGCCGATGTCAGATAAAATTAATAATTGCTTAACTTGTGGGAAACAAATGCCTCATAAGGATTTCCACTCTTACTGCCTACCTTGCCTAGGACCAGACCACGACGTCTCGGCCTGTTCCGCCTGTGCTTCCTTCAACCGACGCACTCTAAGACGTCGGTCGGAGTTTGCAAAGGAATTTTTTGGGGCTAGTTTTGCTTACAAAATGCCATCGGAGACTCCGACTTCACATTTAATAAAGAAACGGAAGGACAAGGACTGACACCCGCGGTCCGCGGTTTCGGCTGAAACCACGGCCAGGCCTACCGCGAGTGTCTCGGTTTCGGCTGAAACAGAGTCCTTGGTACTACCGTCCACCGAAACCGTACAACCAACAACCTCGGCCCCGGAGGACACTACTGTCTCGGTTGTTGAATCTCCTTTGGAATCTGGTGTCCAGGAACCTTCCGACACCATTCCCTTAGACAAAACTACACCAGCACGTGCTGCAGCCAGGCCTCCTGCATCCATGTCTATTAAGGCATTCTCTAGGGCTAAAGCTGCTAAACACTCAAAAGCTATGCCTCCCAGGGTTATCCCTCAGGGACCCACTACAGGTTCTCAGATCCTTAGTCTAGCAGAGGACCTTATTTCATTAATTAGGGGCTCTCAGCCTCATCCGGACAGGGGCTCTCAACCTCCTACAGAAAAAAGGCCCAGGGTTGAGCCCTCTGATCCCCTCTCCTCAGATGAGGCCTCTGATGACTCTGCCCTCTCGGACTACCAGGAGGAGGCTTTTTCGGCCTACGAGGATTCAGATGTAGAGGAATCCATCCCTTCGGCCTCCCCTCCTGAAGAACTGTCTTTTGGGGAAACTCTGCACACTATGAAGGAGCATTTCCAATGGCAGGGCCAGGAATTCTCTGATTCCAGGAAGAGATTAAGGACCTTCTTGCATTTGCCTCAGCATAGACCTTTGGCTATTCCCCCTGTTTTGAATGTCATTGATGATGTGTACTCTGAATCTAGCACAACCCCTGACACTCTCCCTCCGGCTCCTGCCAAACCCGATAGGTACTACAGGGTCCCGGAATCACATCTTTTCCTTTACAAGGCCCACTCTGCTGATCCAGAAACTATTTCCCAGGGCCCTAAAGGGGTTGCAACTGTCACTACAAAAAATCCGCTCCCCTCTGAAAGGGGGTCCAGGGCTTTAGAGCGTTGGGGTAAAAAAGTGTAAACTTCTGCTACCCTTTCTATGAGGGCTTTAAACTGTCAATTTCATATGATACAGTACCAAGAATATTTGTTAGATGAATTGCATATAAAGCTGTCTTCACCTGAACCCCTAGATCGCAAATCACTTCAGGATCTGGTACATAACTCTCAACAGGTTAGCAACCATTTCTTGCAGTGTGGTTATGATGCATTGGAAGCTTCATGTAGGTCAGCTATGACAGGTGCAGTCATACGTAGGCATGCCTGGCTGAAGGAACAATCTCTGCCAGACCATGTTAAAGCAAAGCTTCTGGATGCTCCACTGGAAAAGCAAAAGTTATTTGGCTCCACTGCTCAGGAGGTCTTAAAGAAATTTGAAGAAAAGGCAAAATCTGTACAAACAGTCAAAGATTTTATGCAAGTCCAACCACCAAGATTCAGCAGAAATTGGCCTTCCAAGAACTGGTCCTTTCCAGACACAGACAGATTTCAGAGAGGCAAGAACAGGCGTGCCAGAGGTAGAGGGCAAGCTAGAGGCTCCTACAGAGGACGTCAATGGCAGCCTCCCAACCAGAGGGGTAGTGCAGGGCCTACAACTGCTGCACAAGGTCACACTCAGTGACTTTACTTTGACACTACCAGCCAGGGCTCAATTGGAAGCACCTTTGGGCAGAAAGCTTTCCTTATTTTCAGAAAATTGGCACATTATTACAAGGGACAAATGGACACTACAAATAATAGACAAAGGATACAGGTTCCATTTCCACACATTACCGAAAAGAAAAGGCATGCCAGACATGCCACCAAATCAAAGGGCAGAGGCTTTGAAACAAATCTCCAACTTAATGAAATTGAAAGCAATAGAAAAGGTTCCTCTTGCAGAACAAGGCCAAGGATTGTAATCCAGACTCTTCCTTGTTCCAAGAAAAGAAAAGCAATGGAGGCCTATTCTCGACTTGTCCGCACTAAATACTTATCTCATTGTGCCAAAATTCAAAATGCTGACTCCACAGCAACTCCTTCCCATGCTGGGCAAGGGGTCTTGGCTGGTAACTCTGGACCTCAAGGAGGCATACCTGCATGTCCCTATCAGACAAAGCTGCAGAAGACACCTCAGATTTCTTGCAGGTTCAGAGCATTATCAATTCTCAGCATTGCCCTTTGGCTTATCTACTGCGCCCAGAGTATTCACGAAATGCCTGGCATCAGTAATTGCACACTGCAGACTCCAGGGGATGCAAATATACCCGTACCTGGACGACTGCCTTATACAAGCGGACAGCAAACAAATTTTGGTAAAACACTTGAATTATGCCATCTATCTTCTTCAGGCCTTGGGATATACAGTCAACATTCACAAGTCAAGACTGGTACCATCCCAAAGAATAACTTTTCTGGGTGTGGATCTAGACACAACCACTCAAATGGCTTTCCTCACAGAAGAAAAACAAAACCAACTGCCGGATTACTTCAAAAACCTGTCAAGACAAACTCAGCTGACTGCAAGGAAAATCCTGCAGGCCCTGGGTTACATGGCTTCTTGCATTCTTCTGATTCCTCAAGCAAGGCTACATATGAGGAAACTCCAATGGTACCTGAAGGAGTTTATGGACTCAGCACAGTCACAGCTTGGAAACCTTGATACCACTCATCCCATGCCTTCAAAGGGAATTTCTGTGGTGGGCTCAAGCAAGCCAGTCAAACAGGGGTTTGCCCTTCAGCAAACCAATAGCCAACCAAACCATTACAACGGACGCTTCAGACCACGGATGGGGAGCGCACATGGAGGGAAGATGCATTCAAGGTCTATGGTCACAAAAAGAGCTACGCATATACATAAACCAAAAGGAAATGCTGGCAGTGATGCATGCAATCGAGGCCTTCAAGTTATTTCTACATCAAGGCCACCTGCTAATAAGGACAGACAACACTACAGTTATGTGGTACATAAACAAGCAGGGGGCACCCATTCCTACCCTCTTTGCAGACTGGCAATGAATCTATGGGAACTTTCCTTGACTCTCAATATACAACTGCAATCCCAGTTTGTACCAGGAAAGGACAATATACTGGCGGACAGCTTAAGCAGGAACATCATGGATGCACACGAATGGATGCTGCACCCAGACATCTTCCATCAGATAACACAATCATGGAGGAGACCGTACATAGACCTCTTTGCCTCCCCACACAATCATCAGCTGGAGAATTTCTGCTCAAGGACATACCACCCACAAGCATGGAAAGTGGACGCTCTCTCCTTCAGCTGGAGAACTCTAACAGTGTATGCATTCCCACCTCTTCCATTAATGACCAAGGTCTTACTGAAGATTAGGGCAGAGCAGCCAAGAATGATTCTGATAGCTCCGGACTGGCCAAGACAGCACTGGTACCCATTGCTAAAGAGCATGTCACGGACAAAACCATGGCTTCTGCCACAATGGCCGCTTCTCCTGACACAGCACAATTACAAAACTCTGCATTCCAACCTGAAAACATTACAACTAGCTGCCTGGAAAATACCTTGACTTATCACCAGGATAGGCTATCCAAGAGAGTGAAGGATATCATCATGGAAGCTCGCAGGCCTTCCACAAGAAAGGCATACTCAGCAAAATGGAAAAGATTTCACACCTGGAGCACCTCAAAGGGCCTAGATGCAACAATTATGAACATGGCACATATCCTGGAATATTTGGCAGAAATGCTCCACAATGGCCTGTCTTACTCTTCCATTAAAATTCATGCTTCAGCAATTTCAGCAGAGTACAATACTGATCCACCTGTCTTCTCTCATCCTCTGCTAAGACAGTTTCTAAGAGGAATTAAAAACATCAGTCCTCCAAGGAAACCACCACTGCCTACTTGGGACCTTAACTTCGTGTTGGAAAAACTAACACTGCCTCCCTTTGAACCAGCAGCATCTGCAGAACTACAGTTCCTCTTTTGGAAGACTGTCTTCCTTCTGGCCATAACCTCAGCAAGAAGAGTATCTGAGTTACAGGCCCTCATGGCAGTACAGCCATTTCTTATTTTTCATCAAGACAGAGTTTCATTGAGAACCAATCCTTCATTTATGCCAAAGGTGGTATCTAGAGTCTCATTAAACCAAGCTATTCACCTGCCTACCTTCTTTCCAAATCCACAAAACAAAGGGGGAAAGCTTCTGCACACCCTGGACATACACAGACAGTTGCGCTACTACTTGGACAGAACTAAAAATTGCAGAAAAACTGACCAGTTGTTTGTAGCATATGCTGCTGGTGCACAAGGAAAAGCAATTTCAAAGCAGACAATTTCAAAATGGATAGGGAATTGCATTCGTTTCTGTTACTCCTTTCATGGAAAAACTGTGCCAGCTAACATTAGACCTCATTCGACCAGAGCCACAGCCGCCTCCACAGCCTTCTTAAGAGGGGTGTTCACCAAGGACATTTTAGAAGCTGCTACATGGAGCTCCGTGCATACATTTTCCAAGCATTACAACTTACCTTTATATTCCAGATCCAGAGCAGGCTTTGCTACGGCAGTCCTGCAGGGCATTTTAGCTACACCATCCTTTACATAGATCCTCCACCCCCAGATTGGCTATGGTATTCTACCCATATGTGATGACTGCAGATGCATCCTTGAAGGACATAGTACAGTTTTGTACCTACCATAAATGTAGATGTCCGATAGGTATGCATCTGCAGTCAGGTTTACCCTCCCTCCTTCCCCCCTGTGGTATTTCTTGGGTACATTCCCCTCTCATAGCTAGCTGGGGATATCTATTATGGTGTATTTGTTTTTATATATGTATATATATTTTAGTGCATGTTTGGAATTTATTGCATTTCTCCAAATTTAGCCTTCCTTAGAGGGCACCTGGCATCCGGGGCAAGAAAAACTGAGGAAGATGGCATCGGCTGACGCTTTTATACCCCAGGCGCTCTGACGTCGGGGAGGGGGCGACTTCAGCCGACGCCGGACCCAGACTTTGGAATCCGGCCGACCGAAGGGCTGCCTGAGGCAGGACAACCCATATGTGATGACTGCAGATGCATACCTATCGGACATCTACATTTATGGTAGGTACAAAACTGTACTTTTTGTATGAGCTGGGAGAAACCATATAGGTTTATGAAATTGGATGGATTATTGGAATTTATAAGTGGACCAGTCAGTGTTGAGTTCACCCATAATTATGGTTTCTTGGTGGAAGGTTGTGGATATCCAGTGAAGTAGGTCTTCAACTGTGCTAGTGTTATCTCCTGGAGGGATATAGATAGCCACTATGATTAATGTTTTGTTCTTATTGATATTCAGTGTGGTGATGAGTAATTCTGCATTGTTAGATGTAGGAAGTGTGGTGTTGATAACTTCTAGGGCTAGATTTTGTTTAAACATTATTGCTACACCTCCTCCATGTTTATTTTGACGATCGATATGGTGGAGTTGATTGAGGTTTAGGTGGTAGTTAGAACTGTAAGGTGATAACGTTATTTTTTAAAGGCTGAAACCACACCCACTGGGAGTTAAAGGTACACACTCAAAAGAGATCTACTGGAGGGAATGAGTTGGGAGGTAGTCTATTTCTGTGTTGTTGTAGAGGTTGGGAGAATTTTGGGAGTTGTAGTGGTGGGATGTCCTTCATGGATGCATCTGCAGTCATAACAAATGGGTTGTCCTGTCGTCAGGCAGCCCTTCGGTCGGCCGGATTCCAAAGTCTGGGTCCGGCTTCGGCTGATGTCGCACTTCACCCGACATCATCTCTGCTGGTCTTCGGGTATAAAGGCATCAGCCGACGCCATTTTCCTCAGTCTTTCTTGCCGCGTGGCGCCCGAAGCAGAAGCTGTTCGCAAGTGCCGGTCGGTCAGATCCAGAGATTACTACTACCGAATACTACTTCGAAGACTTCTAAAAAGCTAAGTACCCCGTTGGGGACTCTTTCTTGCCTCAGCCGATGTCAGAAAAAGTCAATAACTGTTTAACTTGTGGGAAACAAATACCTCATAAAGATTTCCAATCTTACTGTTTGCCTTGCTTAGGCCCAGACCACGACGTAGCAGCTTGTTCGGCCTGTGCTTTCTTCAACCGACGAACGCTTAGGCGTCGGTCGGAGTTGCTGAACAGTTTTTCGGCTCAGATTTTGCATACATTATGCCGTCGGATCCTCCGACTACCCAAATTGTTAAAACGCAAAGAAAAGACCGACACTCGCGGTCCGCGGTTTCGGCGAAACCACGGTTAAGCAAGCGAGTGTCTCGGTTTCGGCGAAACCGAGAAAACTGGTCAATCTTCAGCGAATCCATGACTACTACTGAGGCTCCTGCTACCTTATCTGAATCAGCCTCAGAAATTTTGCCTACAACTGTGGTTCCTACTGATCTATCAGACACCATCCCCTTGGATATCTCTACCCCAGCACGTGGTGCTGCTAGGCCTCCTGCAGCCATGTCTATTAAGGCCTTTGCCAGGGCTAAAGCAGCCAAATCAGCTAAATCAGTGCCTGTTAAACCACCCTCACTCAGGCCCACTTCTAGTTCTCAAATGCTTACTCTGGCAGAAGATTTAATATCCTTAATTAGGGGATCCCAATCTCACCCAGACAGGGCCTCTCAGCCCCCAGAAAAGAGACCTAGAGCAGAGCCCCCCGAGCCTGTGTCCTCTGATGATTCTGCGGATGACTCAGACATTACAGACCAGCCAGAGGCTCCTTTTTCCAATTATGAAGATTCAGATGCTGAAGAATCCATTCCAGCTGCCTCTCCACCAGAGGAATTCTCCTTTGGGGAAACCTTACATGCCATGAGAGAACAATTCCAATGACAGGGACAAGATTTCTCAGATTCTAGAAAAAGGCTTAGGACTTTTCTGCACTTACCACAACATAGGCCCTTAGCTATACCTCCTGTCCTATCTGTTGTGGACGATGCATTTAATGATGTCTGCACTGCTCCTGATTCTTTACCTCCAGCCCCTGCCAAACCAGATAGATTTTACAGGGTGTCAGACACTCATCACCACCTATACAAGGCCCCACTTGCAGACCCAGAAACTATATCCCAGGGGCCTAAGGCAGTAGCCTCGACCACAGCAAAAAACCCTATTCCCTCTGAAAGGGAATCCAGGTCCTTAGAGAGATGGGGAAAAAAGTCTACACCTCTGCTACTCTCTCTGCTAGAGCTTTAAACTGTCAGTTTCACATGATCCAATACCAAGAGTTTATGCTTGATCAGTTAATTAAAAAGTTGTCCTCTGATGAATCTTTAGATAAGAAATATGTATTAGAAATGGTGAATAACATCCAACAGGTTAGTAACCATTCTTTAAAATGTGGCTATGATGCACTGGAGGCTTCATTTAGATCAGCCATGACTGGCACAGTGATAAGAAGGCATGCATGGTTGAAAGAACAGGTCTTGCGGATCATGTTAAAGCTAAGCTATTAGCTGGTCCTATGGATAAGGCCAGCCTATTTGGGAACCTGCCCAGCAGGTAATGAAGAAAATGGAAGAGAAGGCAAAATCTGTACAAACAGTTAAAGATTTCCTACAGGTTCAGCCCCCAAGGTTTAGCAGGAACTGGCCTGCCAAAAATTGGTCCTTTCCTGACTCCACAAGATCCCAAAGGGGCAGGAACAGACGCTCTAGGGGCAGAAATCAATCCAGAGGAGGTGCCTACAGAGGACGACAGTGGCAAGGCAATAACCGAGGCACAGATGCAACCACTGCCACTGCAACAGGACAATCACAGTGACTTGGCCCTGACTCCGCCTACCAGGGAGCAAATAGCAGCACCATTAGGCGGAAAGTTAGCCTTATTCTCGAAAAATTGGCACTATATTACAAAAGACAAGTGGATTTTGCAAACCATAGACCAAGGCTACCGGTTCCACTTCCACACTTTACCAGAAAAAAGAGGAATGCCAAACCTGCCCCCAAATCAAAAAATAGAAGCCCTGCATCAGACAGCAGAATTAATAAAGATGAGAGCTGTGGAAAGGGTACCAATAACAGAACAGGGCAAAGGATTCTATTCCAGACTCTTCCTAGTACCAAGAAAGGAAAAAAACTGGAGACCTATTCTCGACCTGTCCATCTTAAACACATACATCATTGTCCCAAAATTCAAAATGCTGACCCTACAGCAACTTCTTCCCATGCTGGGCAAGGAGTGTTGGCTGGTAACTCTAGATCTCAAGGAGGCATACCTGCACGTCCCCATTCGACCAAATTGCAGAAGATACCTCAGATTTCTTGCAGGATCAGAGCATTATCAATTCTCAGCATTGCCCTTTGGCTTATCTACTGCGCCCAGAGTATTCACAAAATGCCTGGCATCAGTAATCGCTCACTGCAGAGTACAGGGAATCCAAATTTATCCATACCTGGACGACTGCCTGTTACAAGCGGACAACAAAAGCAAGCTGACAACAGATTTACAAAGGGTCATTTACTTGCTACAAGCCCTGGGATACACAGTCAATTTTCAAAAGTCAAGACTGATACCATCCCAGACAAGAAATTTCTTGGGCGCGGAATTGGACACAGTAAAACAGATGGCATTCCTAACTGCAGAAAAACAAAAAGAACTCCCTCTTTACTTCTTGGCATTAACAAAGCAGAACAAACTAACAGCAAGAAAAGTTCTGCAGGCCTTGGGCTTCATGGCATCATGCATAATCTTGGTCCCACATGCCAGACTGCATATGAGAAAGTTACAGTGGTACCTAAAGAATTTATGGTCTCAACACAGGCACAGCTTAGAAACAGAAATACCACTAATCCCATGCTTAAAACAGGAGTTCCTATGGTGGGCTCGGGCATGCCAGTCAAATCCAGGCTTACCCTTCCACAACTTTCGAGCAAACCAAACCATCACAACGGATGCCTCAGACCTAGGATGGGGGGCACACATGCTGGACAAATGCTTACAAGGACTGTGGACTCTGGACCAGCTGTACCTGCACATAAACCAAAAAGAAATGCTGGCAGTAAAACTGGCAATCCTAAAATTCAGACCATTCCTCAAAGAAGGCCATTTGATGATAAGGACAGACAACACCACAGTCATGTGGTACATCAACAAACAGGGAGGCACTCATTCTTACCCCCTATGCAGAATGACTTTGGACCTATGGAATCTGGCTCTCAGCTACAACATCCAGTTACAGGCAATATTTGTACCGGGAAAAGAGAACACCCTAGCAGACATTTTAAGCAGAACCACCTCGGATGCTCACGAATGGATGCTACACCCGACATCTTCAAGGCCATCACAAAGAAATGGGGAATGCCACAAATAGATCTATTCGCTTCCCCACAAAATCACCAGCTCAAAAATTCTGCACAAGGACATTCCACCCACTTGCATGGAAGGTGGACTCTCTATCCTTCAGCTGGAAAGGCCTGACAGCATATGCATTCCCACCTCTTCCCTTGATGCACAAGGTACTACTGAAAATCAAAGAGGAACGTCCAAGGATAATTCTGATAGCTCGAACTGGCCAAGACAACACTGGTACCCATTGCTGAGGAGCATGTCTCGGGAGAAAATGTGGTCAATACCCCTGATGCCTCTGATGTTAACTCAGAACAACTACAACATCATATATCCAAACCTAAAAACCTTGCAACTGACTGCCTGGAACATCACATAGCAGTAACTAACCCAGACCTTTCACAAAGGGTTAAAGACATTATCCTTGAAGCCCGCAGACCTTCAACAAGAAGGAACTATGCAGGAAAATGGAAAAGGTTCGTCATTTGGAGTACTGAAAGAGGAAAAGATGTGTCGAACATAGACATTGCTAACATTCTGGAGTACTTGGCAGAGCTTCTACATACAGGCCTGTCCTATTCCTCCATCAAGATACATGCATCAGCTATTTCAGCAGAATACAGCTTTGATCCTCCTGTCTTTTCACACCCTCTACTCAGGCAGTTTCTCAGAGGGACCAAGAATGTAAAACCTCCTAGGAAACCACCATTACCAGCATGGGACTTGAACTTTGTACTAGAAAAGTTGACACTCCCTCCATTTGAACCAGCAGCAACATCTACAACACCTGTCATGGAAAACTGCTTTCCTACTGGCTATTACTTCAGCAAGGAGGGTTTCGGAACTACAGGCCTTAATGGCAGTGCAACCCTTCCTAATCTTCCATCAAGATAGGGTGTCCATGAGAACTAATCCTACATTTATGCCTAAGGTGGTATCCAGAGTGTCTTTAAACCAGGCAATCCACCTACCTACCTTCTTTCCCAATCCACAAAACACAGGTGAAAGAATAATGCATACCTTGGATGTACACAGACAGTTACGCTACTACCTGGACAGAACCAAAGGTAACAGAAAAACTGACCAGCTCTTTGTAGCCTATGCAACAGGAAGGAAGGAAAAGCAATTTCCAAACAGACAATCTCCAAATGGATAGGAAATTGCATAAGATTCTGTTACTCCTACCATGGAAAACCAATTCCACAGAACATAAGACCTCATTCTACAAGGGCTACAGCCACTACCACAGCTTTCTTAAGAGGAGTGGCAACCAAGGACATTATTGAGGCGGCTACTTGGACCTCCGTGCATACATTTGCCAAGCATTATAATTTACCTCTATATTCTAGATCCCGAGCAGGGTTTGCCACTGCTGTACTGCAAGGGATCCTGACTACACCATAATTATTATTCCTCCTCCCCTAGTTTGGCTATGGTATTCTACCCATTTGTTATGACTGCAGATGCATCCATGAAGGACATAGTACAGTTTTGTACCTACCATAAATGTAGATGTCGAACTGGATAGCATCTGCAGTCAGGATTACCTCCTCCTTCCCTCTGCGGTACTCCTAGGTTATTTACCCTCCTATTAGCTAGCTGGGGAGTCTCTTATGGTGTATTTGTTTGTATATATGTACATACATGTTTATTCTTTGTGTTTGCCTTCTACTATTTTGGAAACATTGGCATTTATCCAAAATTTAGCTTTCCAAGAGGGCAATTGGCATCTGGGGCAAGAAACACTGAGGAAAATGGCGTCGGCTGATGCCTTTATACCCGAAGACCAGCAGAGATGACGTCGGGTGAAGTGCGACATCAGCCGAAGCCGGACCCAGACTTTGGAATCCGGCCGACCGAAGGGCTGCCTGACGACAGGACAACCCATTTGTTATGACTGCAGATGCTATCCAGTTCGGACATCTACATTTATGGTAGGTACAAAACTGTACTTTATGGGCAGTGGAGAGTTGGTGGTGTGGTCATAGTAGATGGGGGTGTCGAGGTTAGTTAAATGCTAAAGAAGGGCTAATGTGAAATAGGTTGTCTGTGTGGAGAGATAAGGTAGTAAATAGTGATGTCCTTCATGGATGCATCTGCAGTCATAACAACCGGGTTGTCCTGTCGTCAGGCAGCCCTTCAGTCGGCCGGATTCCAAAGTCCGGGTCCGGCTTCGGCTGATGTCGCACCTCACCCGACGTCATCTCTGTTGGTCTTCGGGTATAAAGGCATCAGCCGACGCCATTTTCCTCAGTCTTTCTTGCCGCGTGGCGCCCGAAGCAGAAGCTGTTCGCAAGTGCCGGTCGGTCGGATCCAGAGATTACTTCTACCGAATACTACTTCGAAGACTTCTAAAGCTAAGTACCCCGTTGGGGACTCTTTCTTGCCTCAGCCGATGTCAGAAAAAGTTAATAATTGTTTAACCTGTGGGAAACAAATACCTCATAAGGATTTCCACTCTTACTGTCTGCCTTGTTTAGGCCCAGCCCACGACGTAGCAGCCTGTTCGGCCTGTGCTTCTTTCAACCGACGAACGCTTAGGCGTCGGTCGGAGTTTGCTGAACAGTTTTTCGGTTATGTTTTTGCGTATATTATGCCGTCGGATCCTCCGACTACCCAAACTGCTAAAAAACGCAAAGATAAAGACCGACACTCGCGGTCCGCGGTTTCTGGCGAAACCATGGTTAAGCAAACGAGTGTCTCGGTTTCAGCCGAAACCGAGAAAACTGATCAAAATACAGCAGAATCTATCACTACCACTGAGGCCCCTGCTACTTCTCTTGAATCGGCCTCAGAAATTTTATCCACTACGGTGGTTGCCACTGACTTATCAGACACCATTCCCTTGGATGTGTCTACCCCAGCACGTGGTGCTGCTAGGCCTCCAGCAGCCATGTCCATTAAGGCCTTTGCCAGGGCCAAAGCAGCCAAAACTACTAGAACAGTGCCTGCTAAACCCCTACAACCCGGCCCTCTTCTAGTTCACAAATGCTTACTCTGGCAGAAGATTTAATTTCATTAATTAGGGGATCTCAATCTCACCCAGACAGGGCCTCTCAGCCCCCAGAGAAGAGACCTAGGGCAGAGCCCCGAGCCTGTGTCCTCTGATGATTCTGCTGATGAATCAGACATAACAGACCAGCCAGAGGCTCCTTTCTCCAATTTTGAAGACTCAGATGCTGAAGAATCCATTCCAGCTGCCTCCCCACCAGAAGAATTTTCCTTTGGGGAAACCTTACATGCCATGCGAGAGCAGTTCCAATGGCAGCAGCAGGATTTCTCAGACTCCAGAAAGAGACTTAGAACCTTTCTGCACCTTCCACAACACAGGCCCTTAGCTATACCTCCTGTGCTCTCTGTAGTGGATGATGCCTTCAATGATGTCTGCTCTGCACCAGATTCTTTACCTCCAGCCCCTGCCAAACCAGACAGATTTTACAGGGTACCAGACACTCATCACCACCTTTACAAGGCCCCACTTGCAGACCCGAAACTATATCCCAGGGTCCCAAGGCAGTAGCTGCGACCACAGCTAAAACCCTATTCCTTCTGAAAGGGAAGCCAGGTCTTTAGACAGATGGGGCAAAAGGTTTACACTTCAGCTACTCTCTCAGCTAGAGCTTTAAACTGTCAGTTTCACATGATACAATACCAAGAGTTTATGCTTGATCAGTTAACAAAAAGCTATCCTCTGATGAATCAATTGATAAGAAATATGTATTAGAAATGGTAAATAACATACAACAGGTTAGTAACCATTCCTTAAAATGTGGCTATGATGCACTGGAGGCTTCATTTAGATCAGCCATGACTGGCACAGTGATAAGAAGGCATGCATGGCTAAAGGAACAAGCTTTACGGATCATGTTAAAGCTAAGTTATTAGATGCTCCTATGGATAAGACCAGCTTGTTTGGTACACCTGCCCAGCAGGTAATGAAGAAAATGGAAGAAAAGGCAAAATCTGTTCAAGCGGTTAAAGATTTCTTGCAGGTCCAACCCCAAGGTTTAGCAGGAACTGGCCTGCCAAAAATTGGTCCTTTCCTGACTCCACAAGATCCGAAAGGGGCAGGAATAGACGTTCCAGAGGCAGAAACCAATCCAGAGGAGGTGCCTACAGAGGACGACAGTGGCAAGGTAGCAACAGAGGCACAGACACATCCACTGCCACTACAACAACACAGCCACAGTGACTTAACTCTAAATCCGCCTACCAGGGAACAAATAGCAGCTCCATTAGGCGGCAAATTAACCTTATTTTCAAAGAACTGGCACTATATCACAAAGACAAGTGGATTTTACAAACCATAGATCAAGGTTACGGTTCCACTTCCACACTTTACCAGTCAAAGAGGAATGCCAAATCTACCTCCAAATCAAAAACAGAGGCTCTACAACAGATAATGCAGTTAGCAAACATGAGAGCTGTGGAAAGAGTGCCAACAACAGAACAAGGAAAGGATTCTACTCAAGACTATTCCTAGTTCCAAGAAAGGAAAAAGTTGGAGACCTATTCTCGACCTGTCCACCTTAAATACATACATCATTGTCCCAAAATTCAAAATGCTGACCCTACAGCAACTTCTTCCCATGCTGGGCAAGGAGTGTTGGCTGGTAACTCTAGATCTCAAGGAGGCATACCTGCACGTCCCCATTCGACCAATCTGCAGAAGATACCTCAGATTTCTTGCAGGATCAGAGCATTATCAATTCTCAGCATTGCCCTTTGGCTTATCTACTGCCCAGAGTATTCACAAAATGCCTGGCATCAGTAACGCCCACTGCAGACTACAGGGAATTCAAATTTACCCATACCTGGATGACTGCCTGCTACAAGGGGACAACAAAAGCAAGCTGACAACAGATTTACAAAGGGTCATTTACTTGCTACAAGCACTGGGATACACAGTCAATTTACAAAAATCAAGGCTGATCCCATCCCAGACAAGGACATTCTTGGGTGCGGAATTGGACACAGTAAAACAAATGGCTTTCCTAACTGCAGAAAAACAAAGAGAACTCCCTCTTTACTTCTTGGCACTAACAAAACAGAACAAGTTAACAGCAAGAAAAGTACTGCAGGCCTTGGGCTTCATGGCATCATGCATAATCTTGGTTCCACTTGCCAGACTACATATGAGAAAACTACAGTGGTACCTAAATAATTTATGGTCCCAACACAGGCACAGCCTAGAAACAGAAATTCCACTAATTCCATGCTTAAAACAGGAGATGTTAAGTTGTCTATCTCGCCTTCATTCTTGCTGGATGGGTTCGGAGCCGACCTCGGCTCCGACTCGGCCACTCTAAAGCTCGAGAGTTGGTTCCACCGGCTCGAGGCTCCCCTTATATCCCACAATGCTAGGCGATAGTTATCCCAGATCTCGTTTGCCGCTACAGCTTCGAGGTTGGTTGTTCTACCGGTTCCTGGTGAGTTTAAGCTTTTTCTATTAAAAGTTACTCTGTTTCCCCCTTTTTTAGTTTAATTATTGTCAAATTAGTGTAGTTCATTGAACTTTATCCCCGACCTAATTTTTTCCCGTTTTTTCTTTAAAAGAACTTTTAGTTCTTCCCTTGGCTTGGGCCTTCCCTTCCCTAGGGAGTGTTTGTGTAGTTTAAGCTACTGTTTAATGTACTTTATTTTTTAGTATTTTTACTAAAGTAATTTTTTTGACAGGGTATAACTGGTGTGTTTGAGTGTGTGTTTGTGTTCACCAGTTAGGCTATGTCTAAAGAACAAAGGTCTCAGTTCAAGAAGTGTGATGCGTGCTGTCAGAAAATGTCTCTGACAGACGCTCACACTTCTTGTGTCTATTGTCTGGGGCCTTTGCACCTGCAGGACTCCTGTGCTGTCTGCCATGGCTTCAGCCCCAGGGTCCTGCAGGAAAGAAAAACAAGCTCATATTGAGAGGCTTGTTGAAGCCTGAGGATTCCCTGTCTGTCTCAACAGGAAGCCCTCCAAGGCATCGAGGTCTTCGGCTCCGGCTTCTGAGCCGAGACCTCAGGTTGTTCAACCTTGCCTTTTTCGCTCCGGCTGGAGCCGATAAGACTCAGTCCACAGTTTCTGTGGCTTCCTCGGCCGGAGCCGAGGTTATCGAGGTACCGTGTCGGCTCCGACAAGATCTTGAGCCGACAACCAGAAAGAGGTCTAGGTCACCTTCTCTTGGCTCCGTTCATTCGGCTCCAGGATCTCCCCTGCTGTCTGAACGGAGCCAAAGGTCTCATTCCTCTAGGTCATCGAGGTTGTCCGATCATGACCTTCAGAGGGTGGTGAGTCGACTACTCAAGTCTGAGGCACTAGCCCAGATGCTTCAGAGCCCGACTCATCAGTCGGTGCCTGTCCCGTCCATCAACTCCTTCCTCCTTCGACTCTTTTGAGCTCGGGCCGGGTCGTGTCGGAACCGAGACTGTGGTTGCCGGCCGAGACAATTGTCTTGCTCCGTCGGGCTCCGTTTTCTTCCATGGAGGAATCTCGCGCCGGACTTCCTCGTCGGCTCCAAGGGGTGAGTGGCATCGGACCCTTGTCTGACCCCTCTCCCTCTCGGTGCTTCGGCTGGTGAGTTCGGCTCCGACATCGGCCTCGGAGCCATCACTGTCGGTGCCGAGGGGGTCCTTAGCTCCTCGAGCGGGACCTCTGGCTTTGCCTGACAGGGGTGCTGAGGTCATGCGGAGTGTGTTAGAGCCTGGCTCTACTCCACAGTCGGCTCCGTCAGCCCTCCCTCGATGCTGCCTCAGGGTAAGTCGACTCACGCCCTCATCCCGGACCGCAGAGAGCCAACTCCTCAGGAGCTCCTTTGGGATTTCATCCTCTTCGAGGCCTCTCCTGATTTGGCAGAAGAGCCCCTCGGAAGAGGAAGTGCAAGAGGAAGCACATTGACTCACCTGAGTCTATCACGTCGGACACAGATCTGGATGATTCTGAGGGTTCCCCGTTCCCCTTCTGAAGATGTCTCATTTGCAGACATTCTGGAGATCCTTAAACAGAGGGAAATTGGCCAGCCCTCAACCCTTCGGAGGACGAATCTGTGTATCTTGTGGCGTTTGGCTGTCGTCCTTGCACCTCCTCGGTGTCCCCCCCGTGGGACCCCCTCATGCAGGTGGTAGCTAAAAAGGCATGGGCGGCTCGTGATTCAGTGGACGCCACTCGCAGGAGACCCTCCAAATTCATCACAGCTCCATCAGACAAGGAATTTTTATCAAAAGGAGTCTCTGTGGATGCTATGGTGGCTGCCGCCACAAAGAAGGAACTGGCTGATCCTTCAGTGCCTGTCCATCCACCTAACAAGGAATCTAGGTCCATGGATAGGTGCAGAGCGGATGTTCTCCTCAGCGACATTTACTATGCGTCGCTGAATTACCTGTGCCATTTCACTGTCTTCAAAGAGACTTGATCAAAGAAGCGAGTGAAATGCTGAAGGACCTACAGCTGCGGGTTTCAAGAAAATGAACACGCAGCTGGCTATCCTAATTCTATTTCCAACTCCTCCATCGCCTCCTCTCTTATGCGGCCGATGGAGCGAGCAGAGCCGCAGGAACAGGGGTAGCCCTCGTAGGCGCCTGGATGCGGCTATGCAATTTATGGAACCTTTCAAGGCGTCTTTCACGAACTCCCCTTTTGATGGATCATCTCTTTTGGTCCACAAGTGAAAGAAACCCTGACTATGTGCGAGACTGATGGCAAGACCCTTTCTGCCGGAGTCCGTTTTTCTACTCCTTCTAGGCCTTACCCCAAAGGCCAGAAGGGGAAAGATGTGGTTCCGTAAACAATCCCAAGGGACTTTGCCTGACGCAGAGTCGGTTCCCGCCAGAGGCAGAGGGGGAACAACAATGGTAGACGCGCCTAGAGGCAGAGGGGTCCGCAGAACCAGGGCAATCGAGAACGTTCTCCGAAGCCCTTTCAGCATCCCTGAGGTGTTGCCCGACTGCCCATCTTCGGAGGCAGTCGGGGAAGATTGTCACTGTACCCAGAAGCCTGGCTATCCTTGACACAAGACAAATGGGTACAGTCCATCATTTCGAAGGTTATTCTATTCCCTTTCTTCGTTTTCCAAATCAGTCAAAAAATCCCTTCCAGATGTTCCACCGCTCAAAGGGATCTTGCAGCTTTGGAAATTTCAAAACTGCTTGCAAAAGAGCTATTCAGCCAGTGCCAGCAGACCAACTAGGATCCGGAATCTACTCAAGGTTCTTTTTAGTTCCAAAGAAAACAGGGGACTGGAGACCAATTTTGGATCTCAGTATCTTGAACAGATCAGTCAAGAAAACAAGATTTCGGATGGTCACGCTGCAATCCATTCTTCCCCTATTGGGAAAAGGAAACTGGATGTGCTCTATAGACCTTCAGGACGTACTATCACATAAAAATGAACAGACGCTCCAGAAGATTCCTCCGCTTCAGGCTGGGAACCAGTCATTTTCAATTCAGGGCCCTGCCCTTTGGTCTCACCACTGCCCCGGTGTTTACCAAATGCATGGCAGTGGTAGCTTCTCACCTGAGACGACAAGGATTCCATGTGTTTCCATATTTGGACGACTGGCTCCTCACAGCTCCCACCAAGCATCTCCTTCTGATGGCCAGAGATTACACTTTTCGTGTCTGTCAAAGACTGGGTATCTCAATAAATTGCGAAAAGTCTGTTTTGTCGCCTTGTCGTACTATTACCTACATAGGCGCAAAATTAGATACTGTAAACATGTCTGCAACACTAACGAACCAAAGGATATCAGACATTCAAAAATTGGTATCACTACTTCTCAACAACAACAGAGCCAAAGCCAGGTTAGTTCTAAAGGTGTTGGGAATCATGGCAGCCATAGCCCTCCTTCCATTGGCCAGATACCACATGCGGATCCTTCAGTGGATGCTCTTTTCTCAATGGTCATACCAGGAACTTCCAATGTCTCACACCATTATGATCACGCAAGCGTGCGAAAAGGATCTCATGTGGTGGATGTCTTCCCCCCAGCTCCTGTTGGGGAGACCATTTGTTCCACCACCTCCGGTTGCTACTCTGACAACGCATGCCTCCCTGATCGGGTGGGGGGCCATTATCAGGGCAGGACAGTCCAGGGCACATGGCAACCAAACGAATGCCACTTGCACATAAATGTTCTGGAGATGAGAGCAGTGCTTTTAGCGTTGCAAGCCCTTCAACACTCTCTTCCCTTGGGAACGATTGCAATCCAGACAGACAATATGTCTGTAGTGTGGTACATCAACAAACAAGGCGGAACCAGATCATACCCCTGTGTCGAGAAGCACTCAGACTGTGGCAATGGGCGATTTCTTCTCAGCGTTTTCTGATAGCAACGCACATCCCGGAAGTCCAATCACATTGCGGACAAGTTGAGCAGAGCTATTCTCATGCCTCACGAGTGGTCTCTGAAAGACTCTGTAGTGAGAGATTTTTCTCAAGTGGGGTCAGCCTTGCTGCGATCTTTTGCTACTCCCCAAAACAGCAAGTGCAGAGAATACTTCACTCTATTCCCTTTACCAGGCCAACCCAGCAGGGACGCTAGTCCAAGTTTGGCCCGGGACTTCTGTATGCATTTCCTCCTTTCCCACTGATCTCTCAAGTAATACAGAAAGCTATCGCTCAGAAGGCCTCATTGATCCTCATTGCTCCTTACTGGCCTCGACAAGTGTGGTTCCCCTTTCTGCATCGATTTCTTTTGGAGCGACCGTGGAATCTGGACCTAGTTCCAGATCTTTTGATCCATCAGTCGGGTCAGTTTCATCGCTCCTCCCTCTCTGAACCTCACTGCTTGGTTCCTCCACTTCCAACCGTAGCCAGGCTTCCTCAATTATCTCACTCTGTTAGAGATATTTTGATAGCTTCCATAAATCTTCCACTCGAAAGATTTATTTGAGTAAGTGGAAACGATTTTCATATTGGGCACAAGGAAAGGACGTAGATCCTTTCACCGCTTCCATCCAACTAGTCCTCGATTTTCTTGCTGAACTCTTCCATGCAGGTTCATCTCCATCTACTCTTAAGGTTCAATTGGCAGCTATTTCTAATTTCCATGTGGGTATTTCTGAATCTGCCCTAATGTCCCACAAACTCTGCAAAGCCTTTTTGAAAGGAGTTTTTCTTCTCAGACCTCCTGTAAGAAATCCTCCTTCTCCTTGGGACCTAAATTTAGTTCTTGCTTCTTTGATTCTTTCCCCTTTCGAACCTGCAGCTTCATGTTCCTTAAAGTTATTATCATGGAAAACTCTCTTTCTGGTGGCTATCACATCAGCTAGAAGAATTTCAGAACTTCAAGCACTCAGTTGTCGTTCTCCTTACCTTGTGTTCCATAAGGACAGAGTTTCCTTACGAACTAACCCGTCCTTTTTGCGCAAGGTGGTTTCAACATCAAATCTAAACCAATGCATTGACCTCCCTGTCTTTTTCCCGGAGTATTCAAATAGGTCTGAACAAAAATTACACTGTCTGGATGTTCATCGTCAATTAAGGTACTACTTGGACAGGACGAAACAATTCAGAAAATCTGATCAGCTGTTTGTCTCCTATGCGGAAAGCAGAAAGGGACTTCCAGTTTCAAAGGTATCTTTATCCAGATGGCTAACATCTCTGATTACCCTTGTTTATGAGATTAGACACCAAAAACTACCTAATAAGCCTAAAGCCCATTCCACCAGAGCTTTGGCTACTTCTCTAGCCTTCCAAGACAGACTGCCTATTGACACCATTTGTGCAGCGGCTACTTGGGCTACTCCTCACACTTTTATTTCCCATTATAAGTTGGATTTAGCTTCTAGGCATAGAGCTAATTTTGGTTCCACTGTTCTCAGGAGTCTGTTCCGTTAGGCCACCCGGGACAAGGTGCTAGGGACGCGGTCCCATCCAGCAAGAATGAAGGCGAGATAGACAACTTAACATATAGAAGTTATGTTCTTACCATAACGTTCCATGTTAGTTGTCTTCTTCTCGCCTTCTTCTTGCGTCCCACCCTCCTTCCCCCTGGCCTGGACAGACCTAGAGGAGTTGTGATCGTGACCTCTCTTTCTACCACCTCTTTCTTAGCTATATGCTATTATGCATATTTCTTGTTTCAGAATGTAGGTCACCCTTCTTCTTCCTGTTGTTAGAGGTGGATTCTGTTTTTTTTTTTTACAGTTATACTGTTTCTGTTATAAGTTGGAGTTAGCTTACAAACGAGATCTGAGGTAACTATCGCCTAGCATTGTGGGATATAAGGGGAGCCTCGAGCCGGTGGAACCAACTCTCGAGCTTTAGAGTGGCAGTGGAGCCGAGGTCGGCTCCGAACCCATCCAGCAAGAAGAAGGCGAGAAGAAGACAACTAACATGGAACGTTATGGTAAGAACATAACTTCTATTTCCTATGGTGGGCTCAAGCATGCCAGTCAAACCCAGGGCTACCCTTTCGCAGATGTCAAGCAAGCCAGACCATCACAACAGACGCTTCAGACCTAGGATGGGGGGCCCACATGCTGGACAAATGCGTGCAAGGATTGTGGACGCAGGATCAACTTCACCTGCACATCAACCTAAAAGAAATGCTGGCAGTAAAACTGGCAATCCAAAACTTCAGACCATTTCTCAAAGAGGGCCAGTTGATGATAAGGACAGACAACACCACAGTCATGTGGTACATCAACAAACAGGGAGGCACTCATTCATACCCCCTATGCAGAATGACTTTGGAGCTGTGGAACCTGGCACTCGGCTACAACATCCAGTTACAGGCAATATTTGTACCGGGAAAGAAAATACTCTAGCAGACATATTAAGCAGAACCACATCGGATGCCACGAATGGATGCTACACCGACATCTTCAAGACCATCTCAAAGAAATGGGGAATGCCTCAGATAGATCTATTTGCTTCCCCTCTCAATCACCAGCTCAAAAAGTTCTGCACAAGGACATTCCACCCACTAGCATGGAAAGTGGATTCGCTCTCCTTCAGCTGGAAAGGCCTAACAGCATATGCATTCCCACCTCTTCCCTTGATACACAAGGTATTACTAAAAATCAAGGAAGAACGTCCAAGGATAATCCTAATAGCTCCAAACTGGCCAAGACAACACTGGTACCCACTGCTGAGGAGCATGTCTCAGAACAATATGTGGCCAATACCCTGATGCCTTTGATGTTAACTCAGAACAACTACAGCATCATGCATCCAAACCTAAAAACGTTGCAACTGACTGCATGGAACATCACATAGCAGCAGCTAATCCAGAACTTTCCCAAAGAGTTAAAGACATTATTCTTGAAGCCCGCAGACCTTCAACAAGAAGGAACTATGCAGGAAAATGGAAAAGGTTTGTCTTTTGGAGTACTGAAAGAGGAAAAGATGTGTCAAACATAGATATGCCTAACATTCTGGAGTATCTGGCAGAACCTCTACATTCAGGCCTGTCCTACTCCTCCATCAAGATACATGCATCAGCTATATCAGCAGAATACAGCTTTGATCCACCTGTTTTTTCACACCCATTACTCAGACAGTTCCTCAGAGGAATCAAGAATGTAAAACCTCCAAGGAAACCACCATTACCAGCTTGGGACTTGAACTTTGTGCTAGAAAAGTTGACACTATCACCCTTTGAGCCAGCAGCAACAGCAGACCTACAGCATCTATCGTGGAAAACCGCCTTCCTACTGGCAATAACCTCAGCCAGGAGGGTTTCTGAACTCCAGGCCCTAATGGCAGTACAACCCTTCCTAATCTTCCATCCAGATAGTGTCCATGAGGACTAATCCTACATTTATGCCTAAGGTGGTATCCAGAGTGTCTTTAAACCAGGCAATCCACCTACCTACCTTCTTTCCCAACCCACAAAACAGAGGGGAAAGAATACTGCATACCTTGGATGTACATAGACAGCTACGCTACTACCGGGACAGAACAAAAAGTAGCAGAAAAACTGATCAGCTTTTTGTAGCCTATGCAACAGGAAGGGAAGGAAAAGCTATTTCCAAACAGACAATCTCCAAATGGATAGGAAATTGCATACGATTCTGTTACTCCTTCCATGGAAAACCAATTCCACAGAACATAAGACCTCATTCTACAAGGGCAACAGCCACTACCACAGCCTTTTTACGAGGAGTGGCAACCAAAGACATTATTGAGGCGGCTACTTGGACCTCCATGCATACATTTGCCAAGCATTATAATTTGCCTCTATATTCCAGATCCCGAGCAGGGTTTGCCACTGCTGTACTGCAAGGGATCCTAAACACACCATAATCTAGTTTCTTCCTCCGCCCCTAGTTGGCTATGGTATTCTACCCAGTTGTTATGACTGCAGATGCATCCATGAAGGACATAGTACAGTTTTGTACCTACCATAAATGTAGATGTCCAAACTGGATAGCATCTGCAGTCAGGATTACCCTCCTCCTTCCCTCTGTGGTACTCCTAGGGTGTTTACCCTCCTAATAGCTAGCTGGTGGGGGGGAGTCTTTTATGGTGTATTTGTTGTATATATGTACATACATGCTTATTTTTGTGTTTACCACTATCTTTTGGAAACATTGGCATTTATCCAAAATTTTTAGCCTACAAGAGGGCTACTGGCATCTGGGGCAAGAAACACTGAGGAAAATGGCGTCGGCTGATGCCTTTATACCCGAAGACCAACAGAGATGACGTCGGGTGAAGTGCGACATCAGCCGAAGCCGGACCCGGACTTTGGAATCCGGCCGACTGAAGGGCTGCCTGACGACAGGACAACCCGGTTGTTATGACTGCAGATGCTATCCAGTTCGGACATCTACATTTATGGTAGGTACAAAACTGTACTTTTGTTTTAGTGGATGTAATCGTGTGTTTTGGTAAATGTAACACTGTGTGCTTTATTAGTGTGTTGAGGTTGTTGGAGTGGGACTAACAGCGTGTGGTTAGAGTGTGATGTCCTTCATGGATGCATCTGCAGTCATAACAACTGGGTTGTCCTGTCGTCAGGCAGCCCCTCGGTCGGCCGGATTCCAAAGTCCGGGTCCGGCTTCGGCTGATGTCGCACCTCACCCGACGTCATCTCTGCTGGTCTTCGGGTATAAAGGCATCAGCCGACGCCATTTTCCTCAGTCTTTCTTGCCGCGTGGCGCCCGAAGCAGAAGCTGTTCGCAAGTGCCGGTCGGTCAGATCCAGAGATTACTACTACCGAATACTACTTCGAAGACTTCTAAAAGCTAAGTACCCCGTTGGGGACTCTTTCTTGCCTCAGCCGATGTCAGAAAAAGTCAATAACTGTTTAACTTGTGGGAAACAAATACCTCATAAAGATTTCCACTCTTACTGATTGCCTTGTTTAGGCCCAGACCACGACGTAGCAGCCTGTTCGGCCTGTGCTTCCTTTAACCGACGAACGCTTAGGCGTCGGTCGGAGTTTGCTGAACAGTATTTCGGCTCAGATTTTGCGTACATTATGCCGTCGGATCCTCCGACTACCCAAAATATTAAAAAACGCAAAGAAAAAGACCGACACTCGCTGTCCGCGGTTTCGACCGAAACCACGGTTAAGCAAACCGCGAGTGTCTCGGTTTCGGCCGAAACCGAGAAAACTGATCAAAATACAGCCGAATCAATGACTACTACTGAGGTTCCTGCTACTTTACTTGAATCGGCCTCAGAAATTTTACCAACAACAGTGGTTACTAGTGAATTATCAGACACCATCCCTTTGGATGTCTCTACCCCAGCACGTGGTGCTGCTAGGCCTCCTGCAGCCATGTCTATTAAGGCCTTTGCCAGGGCTAAAGCAGCCAAATCTACTAAGTCAGTGCCTGTTAAACCCCCCACAACCAGGCCCACTTCTAGTTCACAAATGCTTACTCTGGCAGAAGATTTAATATCCTTAATTAGGGGATCTCAATCTCACCCAGACGGGGCCTCTCAGACCCAGAAAAGAGACCTAGAGCAGAGCCCCCTGAGCCTGTGTCCTCTGATGATTCTGCGGATGACTCAGATATTACAGACCAGCCAGAGGCTCCTTTTTCCAATTATGAAGACTCCGATGCTGAAGAATCCATTCCAGCTGCTTCTCCACCAGAGGAATTCTCCTTTGGGGAAACCTTACATGCCATGAGAGAACAATTCCAATGGCAGGAACAGGATTTCTCCGATTCCAGAAAAAGACTTAGGACTTTTCTGCACTTACCACAACATAGGCCCTTAGCTATACCTTCTGTCCTTTCTGTTGTGGACGATGCATTTAATGATGTCTGCACTGCACCTGATTCCTTACCTCCAGCCCCTGCCAAACCAGATAGATTTTACAGGGTACCAGACACTCATCACCACCTATACAAGGCCCCACTCGCAGACCCCGAAACTATATCCCAGGGGCCTAAGGCAGTAGCCTCGACCACAGCAAAAAACCCTATTCCTTCTGAAAGGGAATCCAGGTCTTTACACAGATGGGGCAAAAAAGTTTACACCTCTGCTACTCTCTCAGCTAGAGCTTTAAACTGTCAGTTTCACATGATACAATACCAAGAGTTCATGCTTGATCAGTTAACTAAAAAGCTATCCTCTGATGACTCTATAGATAAGAAATATGTATTAGAAATGGTAAATAGCATACAACAGGTTAGTAACCATTCTTTAAAATGTGGCTATGATGCACTGGAGGCTTCATTTAGATCAGCCATGACTGGCACAGTGATAAGGAGACATGCATGGTTGAAGGAACAGGTCTTACCGGATCATGTTAAAGCTAAGTTATTAGATGCTCCTATGGATAAGGCCAGTTTGTTTGGTACACCTGCTCAGCAGGTAATGAAGAAAATGGAAGAAAAGGCAAAATCTGTACAAACGGTTAAAGATTTCTTACAGGTTCAGCCCCCAAGGTTTAGCAGGAACTGGCCTGCAAAAAATTGGTCCTTTCCTGACTCCACAAGATCCCAAAGGGGCAGGAATAGACGTTCCAGAGGCAGAAACCAATCCAGAGGGGGTGCCTACAGAGGACGACAGTGGCAAGGTAATAACAGAGGCACAGACACAGCCACTACCACTGCAACAGGACAATCACAGTGACTTGACTCTAACTCCGCCTACCAGGGAACAAATAGCAGCACCATTAGGCGGAAAATTAGCCTTATTTTCGAAGAACTGGCACTATATCACAAAAGACAAGTGGATTTTGTAAACCATAGACCAAGGTTACCGGTTCCACTTCCACACTTTACCAGTCAAAAGAGGAATGCCAAACCTGCCTCCAAATCAAAAAATAGAAGCTCTACAGCAGATAATGCAATTAACAAAGATGAGAGCTGTTGAAAGAGTACCAATAACAGAACAAGGCAAGGGATTCTACTCCAGACTATTTCTAGTTCCAAGAAAAGAAAAAAGTTGGAGACCTATTCTCGACCTGTCCATCTTAAACACATACATCATTGTCCCAAAATTCAAAATGCTGACCCTACAGCAGCTTCTTCCCATGCTGGGCAAGGAGTGTTGGCTGGTAACTCTAGATCTCAAGGAGGCATACCTGCACGTCCCCATTCGACCAAACTGCAGAAGATACCTCAGATTTCTTGCAGGATCAGAGCACTATCAATTCTCAGCATTGCCCTTTGGCTTATCTACTGCGCCCAGAGTATTCACAAAATGCCTGGCATCAGTAATCGCCCACTGCAGACTACAGGGAATTCAAATTTATCCATACCTGGACGACTGCCTGCTACAAGGGGACAACAAAAGCAAGCTGACAACAGATTTACAAAGGGTCATTTACTTGCTACAAGCCCTGGGATACACAGTCAATTTACAAAAGTCAAGGCTGATACCATCCCAAACGAGGACATTCTTGGGCGCGGAATTGGACACAGTAAAACAAATGGCATTCCTAACTGCAGAAAAACAAAAAGAACTCCCTCTTTACTTCTTGGCACTAACAAAGCAGAACAAGCTAACAGCAAGAAAAGTGCTGCAGGCCTTGGGCTTCATGGCTTCATGCATAATCCTGGTCCCACATGCCAGACTGCATATGAGAAAACTACAGTGGTACCTAAAGAATTTATGGTCCCAACACAGGCACAGCCTAGAAGCAGAAATTCCACTAATCCCATGCCTAAAACAGGAGTTCCTATGGTGGGCCCAAGCATGCCAGTCAAACCCAGGCCTACCCTTTCACAACTTTCGAGCAAGCCAAACCATCACAACAGACGCCTCAGACCTAGGATGGGGGCTCACATGCTGGACAAATGCGCACAAGGATTGTGGGCCTTGGGACCAGCTACACCTGCACATCAACCAAAAGAAATGCTGGCAGTAAAACTGGCAATCCAAAATTCAGACCACTTATCAAAAAAGGCCACTTGATGATAAGGACAGACAACACCACAGTCATGTGGTACATAAACAAACAGGGAGGCACTCATTCATACCCCCTATGCAGAATGACTTTGGACCTTTGGAACCTGGCACTCAGCTACAACA
Source organism: Protopterus annectens (assembly GCF_019279795.1). NCBI lineage: Eukaryota > Metazoa > Chordata > Ceratodontiformes > Protopteridae > Protopterus > Protopterus annectens. Next base: position 785,178,237 of record NC_056750.1, on the reverse strand, counting down.
TCCAGTTACAGGCAATATTTGTACCGGGAAAGGAGAACACTCTAGCAGACATGTTAAGCAGAACTACCTCGGATGCTCACGAATGGATGCTACACCCGGACATCTTCAAGACCATCATAAAGAAATGGGGAATGCCACAGATAGATCTATTCGCTTCCTCTCTCAATCACCAGCTCAAAAAATTCTGCACAAGGACATTCCATCCACTTGCATGGAAGGTGGATTCACTCTCCTTCAGCTGGAAAGGTCTGACAGCATATGCATTCCCACCTCTTCCCTTGATACACAAGGTATTACTAAAAATCAAGGACGAACGTCCAAGGATAATCCTGATAGCTCCGAATTGGCCAAGACAACACTGGTACCCATTGCTGAGGAGCATGTCTCGAGACAAAATGTGGTCAATACCCCTGATGCCTTTGATGTTAACTCAGAACAACTACAGCATCATGCATCCAAACCTAAAAACTTTGCAACTGACCGCATGGAACATCTCATAGCAGCAACTAATCCAGATCTTTCCCAAAGGGTTAAAGACATTATCCTTGAAGCCCGCAGACCTTCAACAAGAAGGAACTATGCAGGAAAATGGAAAAGGTTTGTCATTTGGAGTGCTGAAAGAGGAAAAGATGTGTCGAATATAGATATTGCTAACATTCTGGAGTATTTGGCAGAGCTTCTGCATACAGGCCTGTCCTATTCCTCCATCAAGATACATGCATCAGCTATTTCAGCAGAATACAGCTTTGATCCACCTGTCTTTTCACATCCTCTACTCAGGCAGTTCCTCAGAGGGATCAAGAATGTAAAACCTCCTAGGAAACCACCATTGCCAGCTTGGGACTTGAACTTTGTGCTGGAAAAGTTTACACTCCCTCCTTTTGAACCAGCAGCAACAGCAGACCTACAGCATCTATCATGGAAAACTGCTTTTCTACTGGCAATAACCTCAGCAAGGAGGGTTTCTGAACTTCAGGCCCTAATGGCAGTACAACCCTTCCTAATCTTCCACCAAGATAGAGTGTCCATGAGAACTAATGCTACATTTATGCCTAAGGTGGTATCCAGAGTGTCTTTAAACCAAGCAATCCACCTACCTACCTTCTTCCCCAACCCACAAAACAGAGGGGAAAGAATGCTGCATACCTTGGATGTACATAGACAGCTACGCTACTACCTGGACAGAACCAAAAGTAACAGAAAAACTGACCAGCTTTTTGTAGCCTATGCAACAGGAAGGGAAGGAAAAGCAATTTCCAAACAGACAATCTCCAAATGGATAGGAAATTGCATACGATTCTGTTACTCCTTCCATGGAAAACCAATTCCACAGAACATAAGGCCTCATTCTACAAGGGCAACAGCCACTACCACAGCCTTCTTAAGAGGAGTGGCAACCAAGGACATTATTGAGGCGGCTACTTGGACCTCCGTGCATACATTTGCCAAGCATTATAATTTACCTCTGTATTCCAGATCCCGAGCAGGGTTTGCCACTGCTGTTCTGCAAGGGATCCTAACCACACCATAATTTCTTCTTCCTCCTCCCCTAGTTGGCTATGGTATTCTACCCAGTTGTTATGACTGCAGATGCATCCATGAAGGACATAGTACAGTTTTGTACCTACCATAAATGTAGATGTCCGAACTGGATAGTATCTGCAGTCAGGATTACCCTCCCACCTTCCCCTCTGTGGTACTCCTAGGGTATTTACCCTCCTAATAGCTAGCTGGTGGGGGGAGTCTCTTATGGTGTATTTGTTTGTATATATGTACATACATGCTTATTTTTTGTGTTTGCCTTCTATTTTTTTTTTGGAAACATTGGCATTTATCCAAAATTTAGCCTTCCAAGAGGGCAACTGGCATCTGGGGCAAGAAACACTGAGGAAAATGGCGTCGGCTGATGCCTTTATACCCGAAGACCAGCAGAGATGACGTCGGGTGAGGTGCGACATCAGCCGAAGCCGGACCCGGACTTTGGAATCCGGCCGACCGAGGGGCTGCCTGACGACAGGACAACCCAGTTGTTATGACTGCAGATGCTATCCAGTTCGGACATCTACATTTATGGTAGGTACAAAACTGTACTTTGCGAGATGTTGGAGAGGGAGGTGATAGTTGTGAGTTTGTGGGTATGTGGTAGAGCAGGGATTAAATCGGATAGGAGTATGACTGTGGGAGGTCAGAGCAGCTGAATGTGTAGGTGGATATGTGTTGTATTGTAATGGTGGGGGAGGGGGGTATAGTGGAGATTGGCCTGTTTTGATTACAGGATATGACAACTGTTAGATGTGTATGAAGCAAGAGGGTTGTTTGTATTGATAGCATCAATGTATTGATAGCATTTTGTAATGGTAGAAAGGATAGGGATTGGTAAAAAGTTAATATATGTGTGCTAAAGGATGGGTGTTGATTAGAATTAGTGTGGAAATGTGAGCTACTTTATAATTCAGAATTGTACAGGTGGTGATTGGTAGACACGTGTAAGTGAGAGTGGTTAGGTTTAGATAAATTTGAGTGATTTAGGGGCAGGAGGGAATGGGGGCAGGGTAAGTTAGCGGAGTGAAGCCCGAGCGTAGCGAGGGCAGAACAGAACGGGCAGAGCTAAGTTCTATAGTTGCACAACAAGAACAGTCACTTAGACTACCAAGTACTGCGAAAAGTATCTATGCAGCTGACAATTTTGTAGACTGGTAATTCGTGGAGAAATAGAAACCTTATGCCAGGAGTGAGTATGGATTGGAAGAAATATGGACAAGTGTATTGGGAAGGCGAAGACCGAGTAAAACAATGATTCCAAATTAGAAAGTATTGGGTTTAGAAAGATCTGTGCTGGGGGTGGGGGTTACCAGTAGTGTGCACTCCCTGAACACATTCTAATGAAATTTACAATCATAGAAGGGATAAATCATTAACATACACTGTAATATTCCTGTACTTTAAGTAGACCGGCCACAGACTTTTGCAGATGCAGCTTGCTGCTAGAGAACTGCTATAGGGATGCCTCACAGTGTTTGTATTAGCTGACAACTGTAAATGGAAATAAAAAAAAAGAAGATTAGGAAAAGCTGATAAGGGGAGTGCCAGAGGAGGTAGGACTGTATTTATAATTGGTGCAGTATAAGAAAGGAGTGGAAGGAAATAGGTAAAACAGCCTAATAACACTACAGTTGTGTGCGTCTTTCGGCTTTTCCCGGTTAGGGGTCGCCACAGCGCAACTCCGGTCCTCCAATGATTGGTAGTTGATTTTTACGTGCTGAGTTACCAGCCCTGACGCACAGCCTTCAACGAAGGTACGCCCATTCACGCATGTCTCCACACAAAAGACGCTCTAGCTGAGAATTGAACCGGACAGCGTCTTACTGTGAGACGACAATGCTACCGCAGCACCACCACCACCACAGATCCTAATAACACTACAGTTACTGAGTTAAATTAAAAACTCTATGCAGTAATTTCACACTAAAAATATGTTCAAACAAATACAAGCATCGAGGCATACATATAGCGCTCAACCAAGAGTAATGTACAATATCCAGCTTGGCCTGGGTGAAACCGCCGCTGTAACATATGACAGTATTACCTACAACAGAATATATAGTACAAGGCATTACTACACTATAGCAGTTGAATGTCTGCAGACTATAAGGAATTACATTACATCCCAGTTTAAGCATATAGTGAGCAGTTAAATTAGTTCGCTGTTAGTTGGGAATACAGCTGATAAAGCACAGTATCTTCCTTTAAAACAGTGATAATTACACAATAGTTTCAATAATATGAGCTAAATGGTCAATAAAGTCGCAATAAAAACAAAAAAGAATAATAAACCATCTTAAAACAGCAGTGGCATGTCTTACTGCTTATAACAAATAATTAGCACATATTCTGAGAATCCTGTGTGTGTATGTATATATATATATATATATATATATATATATATATATATATATATATATAGATATACACACACACACACACACACACACACACACACACACACACACACACACACACACAGCCTACTCAAGCTGGAGTTTTCACTGTGATATTTCAATCTTCCAGTAATAGAGGCCCATTGGATATATGCAAGTGACCTCTTAATGACATTGTGTTTAAGCTGTATGGTTTCTGAATGCCCATGATGATTTCTTTTTAAGTATTTATGGATACATTCAGGCCAATAAAGCCAACACCCACTAGCTGTTGATGTGCATGTTTTGGCCTTTTTATGACAACATAGCATAATTGGAATGTTCATCTATAGTTTAGAAACAAAGGGTCCTTAAACCGAGGTGATGTACAGTTAAGGTATCTGCAAAGTATCCCAACTAATATCCAAACCAAACAGTAAAAAGGTCACACAGACAAAGTAATATGTAAACATTACAAGAAAATCTCTAGCAAGGCTAGAGTTTTCTCTGTGTAATAGCTCAAACCTCCTGTAGGATAGGCCCATAGGATGTATGCAAATGATGCCTTAAGGATATAGTGTTTTAGCTATATGGCTTCTGACTATCCATGACTTTGTATCCATAATGACTTAAAAAGAAAAAGTAATATGTCCTGGATGTTCAGAAACCATATAGCTGAAACACTCATTGTCTTTAAAGGGGTCAGTATAAAATTTCCAAAAGTCCTACCTGATAAGCTGCAGACATCTCAACTTCACTGAGCATTTGCCAGTGGAAAACAAACAAGCTATTTTTCTGCGGTTGTAAGACACTTAGCATTTCCATGACTTTCTTCATTTTGTCTTAATTATAACGCCTACGTGTTTACAAAAACATGTTTACAGCTTAAGCTAAAGGTAGTAATCTAGACATTCACCAATGTAAAATAAAAAGAGAAAATATCCTAATTCTATATATAATATAATCTGTGCACTTTTATACCCCACCTCCACCCCAGCAGCCCAAAATCACCTCATATAAGCATTATCCTTGCTTTTGCCCAGCCTTTTTTTCTGTTGTTATATTGTAAAACCTGTATTTTTTACAATTATAAATTATTTGCCAACTTTAATATCTTTAGCACATACAGCAGTCATTGAAAAAAACTCCCCCAACATTTAAAACACCCCTGAATACACAATACGCAAAACTGTTTTACTGTATATAACATTCAGTTTATATCATGAAATGTTTGTACAAATACTAAGAACAAAAATTGTTTTACTTACAGTTTTGCCCCCTTTAGTTTCCTTGTAAACATTAATGATATAAAGTGGGGGGGGGGGGGGATTTGTGTGCATATCTTCCAAGATGGCTGCACACTGAGCAGCAGCTTGTTTCTAGCACTCCCAGTGTGAAAACAGAAACTCGGCAGAGAAGGCCAGTAGACTTGTGTTTATGGGTAAATTTCAGTTACTGGTTAGTAAGTCCACTGCCTGGATGCCAGGAATAAAGAAATGCAGAAGACGTGGAAAAAAATTGGCTACAAAAAGTGAGGAAGAAACTGACTGGGGAGAGTTCTGCAGTTGTTCAGCAAAAAGTAATGCAACCTTCAGACTTGACTTCCAGTAACTTACAGGAAGATACAAGGCAACTGCATACAGACCTCGTTAAAATAAACAAAACACTGATGGAGTATATCAACACAAACAACAAAAGGCTGGGACAAATGGAAGATGCTACAAACAACAAAAGGCTGGGACAAATGGAAGATGCTTTAAACAGGTATTCAGATGGGATGATAAAGCTGCAAAAATCAGAGGACAAAATGAAGAAAAGGCTGGCTGAATATGAGACTGCTTTGGAAGAGATATGTCAAAAAATAATAGAATTAGAGGACAGAGCACATAGGGAAAGCCTTAGATTTTCAGCTATACCAGAGAAGCTGGAAGGAACAGCCTGCATTCATTTTATGAAAGCATAAATAAGCAACTGGAGTGGCATTCCACAGCAGGAGTTGTTAGTTGAAAGGGCACATCATGTGTATGCTTCAAGCCTAGCTATAAAATGCAACCTAGACCTTTAATAATAAGGATGCAATCCTACCAGCAGGAGTTGATTCTGACAAAACTTTGGCAGAAGGACAAAATACTAAAAGTGGGAGACAGGAGAGTATTTGTGGAGAATGATTACTCATTGTACACCAGGCAAAAGAGAAGTAAATTCATTCCACTATTCAGAGATTCTCAAGACGTGGGTATGAGATTCAAACTGCTATATCCAGCTGTCTTCAAAGTATTCTTCCCTGGAGGGACAAAATCATTTTTTGATGAAGTGCATGCAAAGGAGGAAATACAAAAGTTTGTCCAACAAAAACTGAGCTGTGAAACAGAAGGAGATTCTACTTCTTGTTCCTGTGGTACTAAAGACCACAGAAAGACTGCACCTGTGAGACCTTTTCCAGTATTTCAGTGGAAAATGTTGGAGAGAAAGAAGGGAGCACAAGAGTTAAATAGAAGCAGAGACAGGATTTGGATGATGAAGAAGAACAGTAATAAAATCTAACTTAATGTGGGATTACGATGCAATAATTATATTTGTAAAAAATGACGGAACAAGAAAATCTGGAAATATTGGACTTTTTCAAAACTATGTGTGAGGGACTCTAAAATATATGCCCTACTTCATGTCATTAATGTTTTGAAAAATGCTTTGGGGGGGTGAGGGGAGAACACTACTTGTAATTAAAGAGAACACTTTCTTTTCTTAAAGTACTGTATTTGTGGTGCATGGTTTTCTTTGCTTACTAAGTATTTTTAAGTGTAATCGGGATTGTAAACGTGTTGTTTTTCTTTTTCTCCCCTCTGCACTTTTTTTCTTCTTGTACAGTTTTGAGAAATATAGGTAATGCAATGATTACAAAAATGGTGGAGCCTGGTTAAAAAGGCATGACAAAGTTCAAATTAATGTGCTTTTTTATTCTTGCATTGGGAAATGACTGCTTAAGGACCTTTATTTCAAGAGAGATAACAAGCAAATGAAAAAAAAAGTGTTGAATATTATGAGGCTTTTTTTTTCTAGCAGTTGCATGTATGTGTACTTAGTAGCATTTCCGCAGCTGGTCTTCATGGAGACAGTTTGATAAAGAGAAACTGGAGACAGTCTGGAAGGGGATTGGCTGAGGGAAAAGAAAAAAAAAATAACCGAGAGATTGGCTATGACATAATGTTCTCTGAAAACAATCAGGGGTTTCCCCAGGTGTGACAGCTTTAAAGATGATATAAAACCAGTTATACTTGAAGTAAAGTTTTCTCAGTTTTTTAAATGCAGTGGGGATACTAATATAAACAGGTGCTTGTGTTTTTTTCTTTTTCACCCTTCTCTCTTTTTCTTTGTTCTGTTTATAAATGTAGGCAGTGTAATGGAAAAAAAAAAGAGGAGGGTAGTTGATGGGGGTGGGGGTGGGGTCTGGTTAAGAGAGTATGACGATAGAAAGATTCGTGTGCTGTTTCCCATGCTTGCATAGGGAAATGACTGAGTTAAAACCCTAGGCGTTATCCAGTAACATGTTTGGAAATGAAAAAGAATATTGGATTTTGTAAGGCTTTTTTTCTGATAAACAAGGTACCTTTAGCAGTTTTGTGTCTGGTTTGCATGTTGCTGGAAGACAATTTGATAAAGAGAAATGGTTTGGAGAAACTGTTTACTGAAAGCGTTCAAGTGTTTCCTCAACTGGGAGAGCTATAAAGATATACAAAATCAAATAGCTCTTACTAATAGCACAGGCTGTGCCATGTGTCTTAGCATGACTAACCCTTTCTTTTTGGTTAACCTTAGCTTGTCTGTGTAGCTATCAATTTAGAACTTATGTTTTTATTAGGAAGCAAAAACTTCAGTATTTGAAGATGTACATAGTTTTGTGTGTTATTATCAAGTTAAGGTTTTTTGGGGGGGTTGTTTGTTCTGTTTGAGGGCTTTCAAAAAAAAATTATGTAAGATGTGTGGCATAGGTGCAAATGGATATGACAAGAAACAACTGTATAAAAGGACAACCTGCTGAACAGTACATGTATGTAACAAAAGTTGGAACTAGACATTTAGCAAAAAAGCAGTTATATATAAAAGGCAGTAATAATAACTTTATAAAAAAACGATTCTTTCTCTAATGTCTTTCAGTCTGAATGGTCTTGCAGATAAATATAGAAAGAAAGTAGTGAACTATATTAAAAATGTAGAGTGCAAATAGCTACACTTCAGGAGACACACCTGGAAAGGTCTGAACATGTGAATTTGATAAAGAAAGGTTTTCAGGAGAATATCTGGGGCAAAGGTGAAGAGGAGCATGTATATTAATTGCAAGAGAGCTCCAATAATGATAGTATAGGAAAAAAAGATAATAATGGAAGATGCATAATACTAAGGGAGTTGGGACTACTGGTTAGGCAGGAGGATTACACTGGCATGCATTTACATTCCCCTAAAACTACTATAATGGAGCTTAAGAAAATCCTGGGAGAAATGATCAGCTTCCAGCAAGGAATATTATTTATAGGTGTAGACTGGAATTTGGTTTGCAACAGTGAAGATGTGTCGGGGGGGGGGGGGGCTGGAAGGGAAAACATGACAAAAGAGGGTTAATTTTTGAAGAAATTTTATGAAGATATTTGGCATGGAAGATGTGAATTCAGTACTAGGAGTTGGGTGTGAATTTACATATTACTCCCGGAGATACAAAAGCTGGGCTAGGCTAGATACATTTTATATCTCACAGGAACATGTGCATTTAATTATAGGTATTGAAATGCACCCAGTAACTATTTTAGATCCTGTGCCAGTAATAACTAAAATGAAAGCGCAAGGCAATGAAATAAAAATGAGACACTGGTGCTTTCCCACCTATCAGTTGAAAAGAGAGGAATTTAAGGAATGGGTTATGGAATTAATTCAGGAGCTACTAGAAAAGATAGAATTTTCTTTTGAAAACATAACTAGGGAGTGAGGTAAAATTTCAAGTGGAGTTTAAAACTAGGGTGGAAATAAAAGAAAGGGAAATATGGTTAAACAGTAACCAGAATTATTTAGAGGGATTGACAAATGTTAACGTATAAAGTATTGCAAAATAGAGGGAATCTCTCAGAACATGAAAAGGAGCAACTGCAGAATGTTAAACAGAAAAAGGGATTACCTTGATTAATATGCACGAGTTTAGAAAGATTGCTGTTAAGCAGCTGTTTTTGATAATAATTCTAGAGCATAAAAACTTTTAGCTCAACAACTCAGGCAACAGAAAGTGAAAATGGCTGTCACCAAGCTTAGGGAGCCTATAACAAGGAAGATAACAAGAGACCCTGTAGAAGTATTAGAAATATTTCAGAAATTTTATGAAAGTTTGTATAAAGCAGAGAAATTTGGAAATCAAGTAAAGTTACAAATAGAAATGTTTCTGGAAGAATTAAATATGCCAAAGTTAGAGGTATATGAGGCTCAATTACTAAGAGTTAGCCATTTTTATCTCATCCCTTCCTATCCTATGTATAACCAATCTACGGGAAAGTCCCCAGGAATGGGTAGCATTCCTGTGGAAGTTTGGAAGTCAGGAGGGGAAACAACTAATAAAATACTATCTAACAAAACCTTCCAGATTTTTAAGAGGAGGAGAAGTACCAGCATCCTGGAAGAAGGCGGTGGTAATGGCAATACCCAAAGAGGCAATACCCAAAGAGGGTAAAGATCTATCAGCTCCAGCTTCATACAGGCCCATTTCAATAAGTGTTTGTCTACAATGGCTAAAAGAATGGCAAAAGTGATAAAATTGATAGATATGGATCAGTGTGATTTTGGGGAGGGGAGGCAAACATTTGACAATATTAACAGAACATTGGTGATCCAGAGGGGAAGCAGAATGTAAGAAAATACCACTTTTATTGGTGGGTCTTGATGCAGAGAAAGCATTTGACAGAGTAGACTGGGACTTCATAAGCAGAGCAATGGAAACATTTGCTTTTCCTGATACAATTATACGGTTGATTGGAAGAATACATGAGGGATCGAAGGCGCAAATTAAAGTGGTTGGGGTCCTCTCTGATAATTTCTGCTTGAGTAGAGGAAGCAGGCAGGGTTGTCAACTTTCCCCTTTGTTTGCATTGTATTTAGAACCATTGGCAAAGAAAATAAGGGACTCAGAAATTCAAGGATATAACTGGTATGGTAATCGGGAAAAGCTGGCTGTATTTGCAGACAGTATTATTTTATACTTGACAAAACCAGAAAGGGATGTTACAGTGTTGTGGAACATTAAGACAGTTTCAGATCTTCTCGGGATGCAAAGTTAATGAAGCTAAAACAAAGGCAATAGATGTAAATTATGTATCCACACATGAATTGGTCCAACAATACCCATATTTATGGGGACATGATAAAATGAAGTGTTTAGGAATATGGACTAGAAATTACTGTACTGTGGCAGCTAAGGATATGTGGGAAGAGACTAAACAAAAGATAATACAAAAATTGAGAAACTGGAAGCTTTGTTATATGAATATGGATGCAAGCCATTAAATGTTTTTAGTCCCTTTAGTCTTATACACAGGTCAGACTTATTTTTATCAACCAGAGGAGAAGCTGTGGATAGCAATTAAAAAAAGAGTTGAAGGATTTTATCTGGGAAGGGAAGACAGCAAGGGTCAAGTGGGATAAGCTGATTCTTCCAATAGAACAAGATGGACTAGGATTAGCCAATTTGTGGGAGTATTTTAGAGCAACACAGTTAAGGCTCATGTACGTAGCACAAGCAGAAAATTATAATTCAAAGTGGAAAGGAATGATGACGATACAAGGAGGAAGCTCAAGAAATAAGGAGATATTGGGATTTTGGATGCAGACTCGTAAGGAGAACAACAGCCATATAGAGTATTATATTCATAAAATAGCAGGGAGTATTCTATGAACCAAACTAGCATGAGAATGGAGAAAAGAGATTTTGCTGATAGGGTTGACTGTGGTCAGGAATACAGATAATAGGCAGTTGGGGGCTGGAATTTATTAGAGAAAACTGGCAAAAGAACCAAGGTATTGGGAGCAAATAACTAGAAAGGGAAAGGTAATAGAAATGGAAGAGGCTAAGAATTTATTTGGACTGCAGGTTAGAGATTGCCTTCCCTATCTATTGGAGTATATATCGGCAAAGAGAAAGAAATAGGGGGCTTCTGAATGAAAGACCAGCACTGGTAGAGTTTTTAAAAGAATCTAGAACAGAAGTTGCCATTAAAAAAGGAATAATTAGTAAAGCATATAAAATACTGCATGATAATTTTAAGAATCCATCAGAGGAGCTTAGAAAGGATTGGGAATAGAGATTGGATAAGCAATTCACAAAGAGATAATGGAGGATATATGTTGTTGTGTCTTTCGGCTTTTCCCGGTTAGGGGTCGCCACAGCGGAACTCCGGTCTGCTAATGATTGGCAGTAGATTTTTACGTGCCAAGTTGCCGGCCCTGATGCACAACCTTCAATGAAGGTACGCCCATTCACGCATGTCCACACAGAAGACGCTCTAGCTGAGAATATTTCCCAAATATGCAACAAAATCTAGAAGATTTAGAATCTTTGCTTGGAAGTGTTTTATACCCTGAGTAGACCCCAAAGAATTTTTCCTCAGGTGGATAGCAAATGTTGAAGATATGACAGGCAACAGCAAGGTGGCTGGGCAGATATTTTTGATGGTGTAATGAGCTGGCAAACTTTAGGGATTCCCTGGAGACCTCTGTGTCACAGATGCTGGGTGAGTACATTGAATTGACTGGGGAGATGATTTTCTTGAGTTATGGTACAGAATCAGAATTGCCTAGACATAGTAAAGTCTTTCTGAGTCTAATTATGGTGGCTGCCAAAAACAAAAAGTTACTAGAAAATGGAAATCAAAGTCTAGACCAGGTTTACTAGAAGTAGTGAATATAGTAACAAGAGATAAAACAACTGGAATTGGGATCTTTGGAAAAGAGAAGGAGCAAACTTCTTCTTCTTTCGGCTTTTCCCGGTTAGGGGTCGCCACAGCGGATCATCTGTCCGCTCATGATTGGCAGTGGAGTTTTACAGTGTCGAGTTGCCAGCCCGGCGCCCAACCTTCCACAGAAACTACATAGGAAAAATGGGAATTGTGGAACAGCATATGCAGAGCAGGAATGAGATTTAAGAGATAGGATTTGAATGAGCCATATAATGCTTAACTGACAATGACTGGAAGGATTATAACTGATGTATAATGTTTGCAACTACAGTTGCTTCAATGGTGTCTATGATGTATACTGTGCAACTGAAGTGGTGTCATTTTGTTTTTCATTTATATAATTGCCTATGTCATATGTGAAAATTTAATAAAGATGTTTGTTGGAAAAAAGTTTCGTGAGCAAAAAAAAAAATTCTATAAAGTGGGGTATATGCTTTACATTCTATCCACAAGTTTAACAAAGTCAACAAAAATCAAGTATTTTACAGCCACATTTTCTTGTAAAACCAGGTTTCACAGTTGTAATAAGGTGCTTTTATAGTCTTCCTTGTATTCACTAATTTCAGAGTTGCCGGATTCCTGTTCATCTCTATCTCCCAACACTAGTCTCTGGTTCAAGTCTAAGGTACTGTTCTTCTAGTAAACCCCATATGTGTATTTTTTTTTTTTTTTTTTTGTGGTCTTTCAGGCGTTTTCCTTTGGAACACTGCAAAGGTTTCACTGACAAAGTCTCTCTATGAACCTTACCATTCAAAGAAAAAGAGGCAGACTAACTTTTTGTTAGATTAACTTTTTTTTATTTCCTCCTTAGCTTGTTTTGCATAAAATTACCTTGATCCTCCAGGAAAAACATTTTGAAGACAGCTGGATACAGCAGCATAATTCCTAACACCTGCCTGCCAACATTCCCTAATTGCTGGGATATATTTGCTTCTCTTTTGTGTGGTGTACAATGAATAATAATTTTCTACAACACTCTGCTGTCTTTGTCCTTCTGCCACAATTTTGCCAGGATCAACTTTTTCTGCTGATATGATTCCATCTTTACTCTTATAGGTCTTTCTCATAGCTGGATTTGGAGCATGCACTTGATGTGCCCTTTCAATTAACAAATTCTGCTGTGGAACACCAGTTCAGTTACTTGTCTGCACTTTCAATACAGCCTTCCTTGCAGATGTTCTTTGTGTTTCACTGTTGCAGTCATCACATTTTGGTTATCCCTGCCAGGGTAGCCCTCGGCCGGCCCGAATACCAGAGGCTTAGTATTTCTGTGTCAGTTGCTGTCACTTCAGGGCTGACGTCAGGTAGTCAGTGGTATAAAGTAAGGCAGCCGATGCCATTACATCAGTCTTTCTTGCCAAGGAGCCCAAAGCAGAAGCAGTTCGCACGAGTGCCGGTCTCCGCTACCTGAGTTTCGTCTTCCGAATTGAAGCTGAAGCCTTTTAAAGCTAAGTACCCCATTGGGGATCCTTTTTTTCCTTGCTCTAACCAATGTCAGAAAAAGTTAACAATTGTCTTGCTTGTGGAAAGTAAATACCACATTGAGACTTTCATTTTTACTGCGTCACTTGCTTAGGCCCAGACCACAACGCCCCTCACTGTTGCTTTTGTGCTTTAACACCAGAACTATACATAGTCAGGCCCTTATTGTAGCTAGATATTTTTGCTTACAGTCCTCTAATTCCGATATGGCTTTGGTAAGCCATCCAACAGCAGATCTTCCGAAAAAACATAAGGATAAAGTCAGAGACAGACCTCACAGGTCCAAACCTACCGACGATGCTTCCGTTAAGCTAGTCGTCAGTTCTCTGGTCCTCAGTGAGGCGCTATCACAGCCCCTGATGCCCGTTTCTGTGGATTTGCAGGATGCTACTGAGACCATTTCAGAGTCTGGTATGCTGCAAAACTCTTCTTTGACTAAAGATCCTGCAGTTGTCTCTACTTGGATGGGTCCGGAGCAGCTGATCAGGCACTGGCTTCCGAGGAAGTACTTCGCACTACCGACTCTTGACACAAACCGGCGACTTCATTCGCATATATCATTCTTTCAAAAACAACTGACTTTCTAAGGCCCAGGGTATGGACCACACCCAAGAAACCGATGACCCAATCTCAGGCACCTGCTTCCTTGCCTAAGTCTCAAATGCTTAAAATGGCAGAAGACCTTATCATGCTGGTCATGGGAAGCCAAGCTACCCCTTCCAAAAGGAAAAGAGGTCTGTCCCCCATAGTTTTATCTGAACAGGAGTCTGATGACTCTGATGCATCTGAATATGAAGACATGCAACCCCTCTGTGCTTATGAGGATTCTGATGCAGAGGAATCCATTCCTTCAGCCTCTCCACCCGAGGACTTTTCCTTTGGGGAAACCCTTCATACCTTAAGGGAGCATTTCCAGTGGGAATGTCAGGACTACCCTCAGTCTAAAAAGAGAATCAGAGAATTCTTAGATCTTCCAGAGCACAAACCCCTGGCCAGTCCCCCAGTCATGGATGTTGTGTACAATGTTTTCCTGGAATCCAGTTTGACTCCTGACACCCTCCCTCCTGCTCCCAGCAAACCTGACAGGTATTACAGTGTCCCTGACTCACACAAATTTATTTTCAAAAATTCTACTGCTGACCCTGAGGTAATTTCTTAAGGGCCTAAAGGAATTAAAGCAACCTCTGTTAAGAATCCCATCCCCTCAGACAGGGATTCCCGAACACTAGACAGATGGGGTAAAATTGGATGCATCCTTGCACAAAGACAACTTATTTGGCACCAAGGCAGAGGAGGTCTTAAAAATGTTGGATGAAAAAGCTAAATCTGTGCAGACAGTTAAGGATTTCTACGGGTCCAGCCACCCAGGTTCAGTAGGCATTGCTCCTGCAAGCACTGGTCCTTTCTGCCCCCAAAAGTTCAGTTCAGTCCAGACCCTGGGAAAGCAGCCCCCCCCCCCCCAGACAGTAGCCACAGGGAATGCATAGATCAAAGCAGTGGAGTTCCTCCACTTCAAAACCAGGGAGTTCAAAGCCACCCTCTCATGGTAAGAACTCAGAATGACTCTCCTCCCCTACCCCCTCCCTCTGCCTACCTGCACTTGCCCCTAGGAGGAAAACTCTCCTTCCAAGAAAGCACCTGGGCCACCATTACCAACGACAGCTGAGTCCTCAACATAGTGTCCCAGGGATACAAATTTTCTTTCTACACTCTTCCAACCCCAAAAGAGTTCCCAGATCTACCACCAAACCAGTGGGCAGAAACGAAAAAGCAAGTCCTTTCCCTGCTTTCTATGAGGGCAATAGAGCATGTTCCTGCAGAACTGATAGGCCAAGGTTTCTACTCAAGACATTTTCTTGTAACTCAGAAAAAAGGGCACCTGCCACCCCATCCTCAATCTGTCAGTTCTAAACACCTTCCTGGTGATACCAAAATTCAAAATGCTCACCCTCCAGCAACAGCTACCCATGCTGTCCAAGAATGCTTGGCTAGCCACCCTAGACCTAAAAGAGGGCTACCGCCACATTCCTATCAGGGAATCATGCAGGAAATAAATACGTTTCAGGGCAGGATCTCTGCACTTTCAGATGTTCTTCGTGTTTCACTGTTGCAGTCATTACATTTGGGTAATCTGCTGGCAGGTTGCCCTCAGTCGGCCTGAATATCAAAGTTTTGGGTCCTGCATTGGTTGCTGTCTCCTCTTCCATGATGTTCAGGTCATCAGAAGTATAAAACATGCAGCCAACCTCATTTTATTCAGTCTTTTTTGCTGCGCAGTGCCCGAAGCAGGAGCAGCTCGCAAGTGCCGGTTGGCCAACTCCTGAAATTTTCGCATTCGAGTTTCAGAACCAAAGTCTTCAATTAAAGCTAAGTATCCCATTGGGGAAACTTTTTCTTGCTCCTTACCGATGTCAGTAAAAGTTAATAATTGCGTTACTTGTGGGAAGCAAATACCTCATAAGGATTTTCATTTGTACTGTATTCCTTGCCTAGGCCTAGATCATAACGTGCCTCGCTGTCTGTTTTGTGCTAGATTTAACCAACGCACTATTAAACGTCGGTATGTTTTTGCTTCAAAATATTTTGGATCCAGATTTAATTACCCTGAAATGTCGTTGGATAGAAATCAGACTACCGGAGTACACAAAAAAATGCAAAGAAAAAGAGACAGGCCGTCGAGGTCCAAAACCAACAATAAAGCTTCTCCTAAGCCAGATGCCGGTTCGCCGGTACTCAGTGAGGCGCTTTCGCAGCCCCTGATATCTGCTACTTTTGAGTCGCAGACCTCTACCGAGACCCATGTGGAGTCCGGTATGCCGTGAAATTCTCAGAGTATTGAACCCGCGGATGTCTTTCCCTCGGATGGGTCCAGAGCCGCTGAACAGGCACCAGCTTCTGAGGGTGTTTTTAGGCCTCAACATTTTTATATAAAACCAACGCCAGCTTCAAAAACAAAATCAATTTGTAAGTCTAAAAAAATGATGCATGAGCCACATGCTCAGGCTCCTATGCCTAAAAAACAGATGATCAAAATGGCTGAGGACTTAATTACCGTGATCAGGAGTTCCCAAACCCCCCCCCCCCTGCTAAGAGGCCTAGGCAAGACACTGAATATGAATCTTCAGATCAGGTTTCTATTTCTTCTGATTCCTCTTCTGATCAGGAATTTTCTATACCACCCTATGAGGATTCAGATGCAGAAGAATCCATTCCATCTGCATCTCCTCCTGAGGATTATTCTTTTGGAGAAACCTTGCATACTTTAAGGGAACATTTTCATTGGAAGAGTCAGGATTTCTGTGAATCAAAAAAGAGGCTTAGGGATTTCCTTCTTCTTCCTCAGCGTAGGCCTTTGGCTATACCTCCTGTATTAGACATTGTTGATGTGTTTTCGGAATCAAGCATGACTCCTGATTCCCTACCACCGGCTCCTAGTAAACCAGACAGATATTACAGGGTTCCTGACTCACAAATTTCTATTCAAAAATCCTGCTGCTGATCCTGAAACTATCTCACAGGGTCCCAAAGGTGTAATGGCCTCTACAGCTAAAAATTCTACCCCCCCTGATAGAGATTCCAGGGCGCTGAATAGATGGGAAAAGAAGGTTTACACGTCTGCAACCTTGGCAATTAGGGCCTTAAACTGCCAGTTTCATATGCTTAAATATCAACAGCATGTTATGGGCCTATTGAAACAGAAAATGATTTTGATTTCTGATTGTGTGGAAAATAAAGAATTATAGGAATTAGACTTGGCATACCTGCATATCCCAATAAGGGAATCGTGCAGACGATACCTCCACTTCAAAGCAGGTATTTTGCATTACCAATTCTCTGCACTGCCCTTTGGCTTATCTACTGCGCCCAGGGTCTTTACAAAGTGCCTGGCACCAGTAATTGCATTCTGCAGACAAAGAAGCATTCAAATGTATCCTTATCTGGACGACTGTCTCATTCAAGCAGAGGACAAGGACACTCTTCTTCAACATCTGGCGTTTGTAAAAAGGTTTCTTGCATGCCTAGGGTACACCATAAACGAAAAGAAATCACAACTGGTACCCTCTCAAATAATTACATTCCTGGGTGCAAGCTTGAATACAACTGCCCAGATGGCTTATCTTACATCAGACAAATAAAGGCAACTGATTATATACTTCAAACAGATGGCAACAAAAACCCAGGGTTCATGGCATCCTGCATTCTACTAATTCCATATGCAAGACTGCATATGAGGAAACTTCAATGGTATCTAAAAAGTTTATGGAGTCAACATTGTCACAGTCTGGAAACAATGATTCCTCTCATTCCCTGCCTACAACAGGAGTTTCTTTGGTGGGCAGAGACATGTCACCAAAACAAGGGTCGGTCTTTCAGTCTACCCCCTGCCACCCAAATCCTAACTACAGATGCATCAGACTATGCTTGGGGGGCCCAGCTGGTGGGGAGATGCATTCAGGGCATGTGGAACCCAAAACAAATACATCTGCATATCAACCAGAAAGAGATGCTAGCTATTCAGAATGCCCTGACAGCCTTCAAGGACTTACTTCATCCAGGACATCTACTGATAAAGACAGACAACACCACAGTTATGTGGTACATAAATAAGCAGGGGGGGTACACATTCCTACCCCCTTTGCAGACTAGCCATGGCTTTGTGGAACACAGCCTTAACTTACCAAATACATCTTCAAGCTCAATTCCTGCCAGGAAAACAAAGTACTCTGGCAGACAGCCTAAGCAGAAATCGTATGGACCCTCATGAGTGGAAACTGGATCCACAAGTCTTCAGCATGGTAACACAGAAATGGGGGAGCCCAGACATAGCTCTATTTGCCTCTCCCCAAAATTATCAACTGGACAAATTCTGCACAAGGACTTATCACAGACAAGCATGGAAAGTGGATGCCCTGTCCTTCAGTTGGAAAAACCCATCAGTCTACGCTTTTCCTCCTCTGCCTCTTCTCCCAAAGGTCTTACTAAAGGTCAGACAGGAAAAAACAAAAATGATCCTTATTGCTCCGGACTGGCCCTGCCAGCACTGGTACCCAATTCTAAGGAATATGTCTCAACTCCCTCCTTGGTACTTGCCTCAAATACCTCATCTACTGTCTCAGCAGAACAGTCAAATTCTGCACACTCCGCTCCAAACTCTGAACCTGGCAGCATAGCTGATCATGTAATTATTCAAACAACATCTCTCAGTAAATCTGTGATGGCTGTCATTTTGGAAGCCAGAAGGCCTAGTACTAGAAAATCTTATGCTGATAAAGAGAAGAGATTCTGTGCTTGGAACCAAGCACAAGGAATGGACACAGCAAAACCAAATATTCCTCAGATTTTACAATATTTGACTGAGATGCTTGACAAGTGCCTATCTTTTTCTTCAATAAAAATCCATGCCTCTGCCATCTATGCTCACTACAACACGGAGTCTCCTATCTTTTCTCATCATCTGCTAAAACGGTATCTTAGAGGGGCGAAAAATTTAAGGCCTCCCAGAAGATCACCAGATCCTGCATGGGACCTCAACTTTGTGCTGGAAAAACTTACCCTGCCTTATTTTGAACCAGCAGCTACAGCAGATATAAAGGGTTTGATCTTGGAAAGCAGCTTTCCTTTTGGCAATCACTTCAGCAAGAAGGGTTTCAGAACTATAGGCCCTCATGGCTGTGGAGCCTTTTATTACATTTTACCCGGACAGGGTGTCCCTCAGGACCAACCCTTCCTTTATGCCTAAGGTGGTATCCAGTGTGGCTTTTAACCAAACTATTCACCTGCCAACATTTTACCCAAATCCGCAGAACAAGGGGGAGCGGATTCTGCATTCCTTGGACGTACACAGACAACTAAGATTCTACATAAACAGGACCAAATCTCTAAGAAAGTCTGAGCAACTACTGGTGGCATTTGCTGCAGGATCAGAGGGGAAAGCTGTATCAAAGCAGACTATTTCTAAGTGGATAAGCCACTGCATTTGTTTCTGCTACTTGCATCATGGTAAACCAGTGCCCAATGGAATCGGGTCACATTCCACCAGGGCTGCCTCTACCTCAGCAGCTTTTCTCAGAGGAGTTCCAACCAAAGACATTCTAGAAGCTGCTACTTGGAGCTCTGTTCATACTTTTACAAAGCATTATCATTTGCCTCTCTTCTCTAAGTCCAGGGCAGGCTTTGCCACTGCAGTTCTGCAGGGCCTTATAGCCGCTCCTTATGATATTTAGCTCCATCCTCCCATCTGTAGCTTTGGGATTCTACCCAAATGTAATAACTGCAACAGTGAAACACGAAGAACATAGTACAGATGTGTACACTTACCATAAATTTAGATGTTCGAGTGTATTCACTGTTGCAGTCCAGGTTACCCACCCACCATCCCCCTTTTTTCTAGAACTTCTTTTTCCTTCACTATATTCTAAAGCCTTTGTGGTGTATTTGCTTTTAGATGAAGGTAAAGTTTATGTTGCTAAAAATGCATTTACTTATATATTGCTGTTTATTTATATATAATATATATATATTTATATATATATATATATATATATATATATATATATATATGTATGTATGTGTGTGTGTGTATATATACATATATATATATACATATACATATATATATATATATATATATATATATATATATATATATATATGTATATATATATTTTTTTTTTTTTTTTTTTTTGCGCCCCATTTGTGGGGCACCTGACATCTGGGGCAAGAAAAACTGAATAAAATGGCGTCGGCTGCATGTTTTATACCCCTGATGACCTGACGTCATGGAAGAGGAGACAGCAAACGACGCAGGACCCAAGACTTTGATATTTAGGCCAACTGAGGGCAACCTGCCAGTAGATTACCTAAATGTAATGACTGCAACAGTGAATACACTCGAACATCTACATTTATGGTAAATGTACACAAGTGTACTTTCTCTGCGCTTCCCGTTGGCTTATCTACCACTCCCAGAGTTTTCACAAAATGTCTGGCTCCCGGCATTGCCTTTTGCAGACAAAGGAATGTCCAAATTTACCCTTGCTTAGATGACTGCCTGATTCAGGCAGACAGTCAGGAAAAGCTGCTCAAGCACCTGGCCTTTGTAAAGTCCCTACTGATCTCCCCAGGGTATACTGTCAACGAAAATAAATCCAAACTAGTACCCGCCCAAAGGATTATATTCCTGGGAGCAAGCCTGGACACAGCATCCCAGATGGCATTCCTAAAGCCAGAAAAGCGAACTTACCTGACCGCCTACTTCTCTCAACTAGCCCCCAGACCCCAGTTATCTGAAAGGAAAATCCTGCAAACTCTGGGGTTCGTGGTATCTTGCATTCTATTCATTCCATATGCCAGACTGAATATGAGCAAACTTCAGTGGTACCTAAAAAGCCTTTGGTGTCAACACTCTCAAGACCTGGAAACTCTTATACCAATGATATCTTGCTTAACGAAAGATTTCCTTTGGTGGGCAGCAGCATGCTCCCACAACAAGGGACTACCTTTCTCACCACCCCCCCGACACCCAGACCCTCACCACAGATGCATCAGACTATGTCTGGGGTGCACACCTGGACGGCAGGTGCATACAGGGCCAATGGAGCCCACAGAAAATCCATCTGCACATCAGCCAAAAAGAGATGTTAGCTGTCCAGCACGCATTGACAGCTTTCAGGCCCCTTCTCTCACCAGGGGCTCTCCTGATCAAAACAGACAACACCACTGTGATGTGGTATATCGACAAGCAGGGAGGGACTCGCTCCTACCCTCTATGCAGGCTGGCCATGACCCTTTGGCACACAGCATCTGCCATGCAACTCCACCTGTTAGCACAATTCCTGCCAGGCTCTTTAAACTCTCTGGCAGACCACTTAAGCAGAAATCTTCTGGACCCACATAAATGGCAGCTAGACCAAAAAGCCTTCACCGTAATAACTCAGAAATGGGGAACCCCCCGAAGGTCAACCTCTTTGCCTCCCACACCAACCTTTAGCTCAGCAAGTTCTGCACCAGGGAGCATCACTGCATGGCTTGGAAAGTGGATGCCCTATCCTTCCCCTCGGTCAATCTCTCAGTCTATGCATTTCCCCCACTACTTCTCATCACCAGGGTACTGCTCAAAATAAGGGAGGAAAAACCAAGGATAATTCTGATTGCTCCAGACTGGTCTCGCCAGCACTGGTACCCACTGCTGCTCAGCCTGTCCCCACTGCCACCATGGCATCTACCTCAGACCCCAACCCTCCTGACCCAGAGGGAAGGAGAATTCATGCATCCCCAATTGCAGACCTGGCTTTATTCCCTGACCTCTGATCAATCTGCCAACCTCAGTAAACGGGTTCTAGATGTTATACATGAGACTAGACACCCTAGCACTAGAAAATTTTATGCTGACAAATGGAAAAGGTTTTGCACCTGGATTCAGGGTATGGGAGCCGATACGGCACAGCCCTCCCTGCTTCTCATCCTGGATTACCTAGCTGACCTGCTACACAGTGGTCTCTCCTTTTCCTTTATTGAAATTCATGCCTCTGCTATCTCTGCTCGTTTCCACACTAAGCACCCCCTTTTCTTACACCCTCTGATCAAACAGTTCCTAAGAGAGGCTAGCAACTTGAGGCCACCCAGAAGACCACTTACCCCAGCATGGGACCTAAGCTTTGTGTTGGAAAAGCTCACCCTGCCCCCCTTTGAACCAGCATCTTCTGCTGCGTTAAAAATTCTTTCCTAGAAGACAGCTTTTCTTCTGGCCATCACCTCAGCCAGAAGAGTCTCCAAGCTACAACCACTCGTGGCTCTAGAGCCCTTCATCATCTTCCATGCTGACAGGGTGTCCCTCAGGGCTAACCCATCCTTCATGCCCAAAGTGGTGTCCAGTGTGGCTCTCAACCAATCCATTCATTTGCCAACCTTTTTCTCTAACCCACAAAACAAGGGGGAAATGATCCTGCACACTCTAGATGTGCACAGACAGCTCAGATTCTATCTAGACAGGACTAAATCATTCAGAAAGACTGATCAATTACTGGTCAGCTTTGCTGCAGGGGCAGAGGGCAAAGCCATCTCCAAACAAACCATTTCCAACTCGATAGCACACTGCATCCATTTCTGTTACAAGCAACACAGAAAACCTCCCCCTAAGAGGGTCAGGACTCACTCTACCAGAGCAGCCTCCACCTCTGCAGCTTTCCTCAGAGGAGTCCCCACCAGGGGCATCCTGGAGGCTGCCACCTGGACATCTGTTCACACTTTCACCAAGCATTACTACCTGCCTGTCTTCTCCAAATCCAGGGCAGGCTTTGCCACTGCAGTCTTGCAGGGCATCCTAGCCAGCCCCTAGTCTCCTTTACTGCCTTCACCCTTTTCCTCATCTTTGGGAATCCACCCAAATGTGATGACTGCAACAGTGAAACATGAAGAACATAGTGCAGTTGTGTACACTTACCATAAATGTAGATGTTCGTGTGTATTCACTGTCACAGTCCTGGTTTCCCTCCCTCCATCCCCCTCTTTTCTCTCTCTCTCTCTCTCTCTCTCTCTCTCTCTCTCTCCTTACAAGGAACTTTTTGGTATTTTCTTTCTACTGGTGGGGTTCTTCCATCATATCCTGGCTCCCACTTGGGGGTTCCTGAAAGGGCAAGAAAAGCTGATGTAATGGCATCTGCTGCCTTACTTTATACCACTGATGACCTGACGTCGGTCCTGAAGCGACAGCAACTGATGCAGAAATACGAAACCTCTGGTATTCGGGCTGGCTGAGGGCTACCCTGGCAGGGATAACCCAAATGTAATGACTGCAACAGTGAATACACTCAAATCTACATTTATGTTAAGTGTACACAACGGTACTTTCTGTGGTATAGCAGAAAATCGCAGGTTTTCTCTGCGTGCTCTGTCATCTAATAGTTCTTCTTGAGAAACCTCATATTTAGCTAGCTTTTTCTTCATGTCAGCTTCCGATGTTTGCAGTTTTATCAATTATCTGAATGGCTAGTAAAAGCTTCTTTTATTTTTCCAGCCTTTTGTTATTTGAATATTCCTTCAGTGTTTCATTTATTTTAATCATCTCTGAGTACACTTGGTTTATTTTTTTCCTTTAAATTATTGGAAGCCATCTCTTGAACCAAAGCTGAAGCTTGAACTGCGTTTTGCTGAACAGCTGCAGAATACTTCCCAGATGTTTTCTCTTTACCTTTTCTGGTTGATTTTCTTTCAGATTCTCCAAGTCTCTTCATTGCTGATTTGCTGGTATCCATTCTGTGTATTTACTAGCCAGTGACTGAATTTTACCAGACAAACATTGCCAATGGCACTCCTTTACTCAGTTTCTGTTTCCACACTGGGAGAGCTGAAGGTATGGTGTTGAGCAGTGTGCAGCTGTCTTCACTTATGTGGGTGGCTTGCTTTTTTTCTCTCGTCTGTTTTGCGTTCAGGAATGCTATTTACATTCCTTGGATTTTGATGATTTCTGATCACTCTTTTTATGACTCGGTCACAAATGAGTAGTCATGGAGGAGTGATGTGAAAATACTGTACTAAATTTCAAAAACTTGCAAGACTTTAGAATCCACTTCTTCATTTGGATACCTTAACCAAACCAAATGCATATACCTTCCCTGCTCCTTATTGGGGAGGGGGGGGGGGTAAGCTGCATTCCACACTTAAATTAATGTAACCAACCCCAAGTCGCTGCATCATTGAGAAAAGTTATCCTTTGTTTGGATTCCGTGAATTATTTTTGGGCATGTCATCTTTGAATTGTTGTACCTTTGAATTTAGGATTATTGCTGACTGGAAGGGTTTAAAACAATACATGCTCGAATACAAAATGTTGAACAGTCTGGAACTGGTATGAATTATCACACAAGAAAATGAGAGTGTTTTGTTATTGTCCAGTTACAGTAGTGAAGTACAAGATGATTGTAAAGGAAAACACACGGCAAACCAACATGGTTCTTATAATGAAATGATTAGCTGCTCAGTGTCAGCTCTAATCATAATTGTCATGGTAGTGCTACAGATGGTCCAGCAACACCTGTTGTAATGGGAATAGTCTGACCGCAGGGAGACACTGCAGGTCACTACATTGATGCATATGTAGGACCATATTTGACCAAGTCTGACAACTCAATGACCAGTGCAGTTTAGCCAAAATTTTGGTGATCTTAACGTTATTCTCCTTGGGGCTATAAGAGGTGTTAGGTGGTGCTTTGTGCTCAGTGTAAATTTTCTTTCTTTTTTTTTTTAAACCTCCAGTAATAATTAAGTCTTCTTGTTCATTCCCTTTATTGTGAGAACCCTCCGGCCCATTTATTCCCCTAAAGTTAAGTAAGTTATGAATTGTGTTATCAGGCTTGTCCTCTTTTTTATGGCCCTAACACTCCCTTGTATGTCTAGTCATGGCTCTTCCTAGATGGCATGAAATGGACATAGCACAAGACTGTCACTCACTTTGACAAACCTATTGATACCTCTGCTTCTACAAATGTGTGTAGTTTTCAAATCTCCATTGTTGAAACTGATGCACTGTGAGTGCTCCAAACAAATTCCTAAATCTTCTTCCAGAGAGACGTGTGCGGAATCTGCTTCTACACAGCTGTCCCTCCCCAGCCAGCTCCAGCAGGAGCCAGGGCCACTAATCTATGTCTGATTACCTAGGTTGTACACAGAAGCTGTGTCCCTGTGTGTTAACAAAACTTCATCTTGGCATAAAATTGGTAGATAGGCTGCTTATTTGGTCTGTGAATCTTGACCAAAAGGACTGTACTTTGGTATCATTGTTTTCACAGTGTAAAAGGTGCAGTGAGCAGTTCCTGCCCTATACTCCCATGGAAGAGACATGTAGTTGTCTGAGCCACACTGCTTTTCAACTTAGGATCATGGGGAGGTGTATTACTTCAAAGTCTAGAGTATTGGGAGGAATCAGTCTTCATACAATTTTCACCCCAAGACAAAAGTTGCGTGCTAATGTAAATTAATTAATCAATGGCTGAAGTAGAGCTTATTGCAGGAAATTTTCCTTTACTTGTTGCTTTTGAAGTTTTAGCGGCTGCTAGTTTTTTGAGATTCAGGAGAGAAGGGGAGGGGACTAGTACTCCTAGGGAATCATGTGACTGATGATTACTTCGTAGCCTGGTCACAGCTTCATGTCTACTAAGAGTGAGTTGTGGAATTTAACAGGGATCTGTAAATGTCAGAACTTGAAACTGCTGCTTAAAACAATAAGGCGGTCAAATTTTTTTTCTTTTTGCATATGGGGCAGTGCTTATATCAACTATAGATAGTAAAGTTGCTAGGAAACCAGTACTTTGGTGTTCGGAATGTAAGAAATGAACTCCTCAAATGTAGCCGCAGTACCCATAAATGGCAGATGGCAGGGCCATTTTTCCCTGTATTTTAATATTTCCTGAATGCATTTCTTAAAGCGGTGTTTGTTTAGTAACTGAGACTGTAGTCATCCTCTTGAATTACACTTGCCGCTTGGGTAATTATTTTTTCTTTTTTGTTTTCCTTATCACTCTTTGAGGTGTTTGCACACTATTACCAGCATACCTCTCTGTTAAAACATGAAATCTAGACAAAGCCTAAAGTTATGGGGGGGGGGACAAAGGCCCAAAAATAGGAATTGATTTTAAATATGGCACTTATAAACTTAAAAAGTTATGAGAGTAATAGGATTTGCATTGCTGCGTATTTTCTGAAAGATGTAATGTGTGAAACTCAGATGTGTGTAAGTATTTAGTAACGTCAATCCTCTGTGAGTTGGCAGAAAACCACAATTTTAATGAGGAACAAACCAAAAATATGAGGCACAAATCTGGACAGTCGATAGGTATGGTTACCAGTCTTTTTATTTTATTTATTTCTTTTTTCTTTGATTGATCCTTTGACTGGGTTAGTCATAGGCTAGTGGCCTCTCTTCAGAGGAGACACAAGGTGGGATTTATATTCCTAGAGAAAATATAGACAGGGCATTTAAGAATGTTCTATAGTCTTTGATAGCTATCATGGGATCTCTTGCATCCACCTGAGCTACCACCAACTCAAGCAGATTGGCCCACTGTTTAATGTCTCATCCGAAGAAAGGCATACATAGGTGTGCAGTACCCCCTTATGTGGCACTGGCAGCAATCCATCTACCTGGTGTGAGAATAGAACCCACAGCCTTCTACACTGAAGTCGAGTGTGCTACCACTTGCACCACTGACACTGCAGATTTGGCCAGTAAAATGTTATTTCGCATTACACCCTTTTTATTTATTTGATATCTAGGTAAGTGAACTGTTTCAGGAGAACTTTTCAGCTGTATTTCAGGCTGTTGGTAGTTATACAAATGAAATTATGGTACAGATTTGTAGAATATTCCAAGTGCAGTACAAACATTTCTCATGTCATACTTTATAATAGAAGGATGTCAGCTTTAGAAACTCATAATCACAGTAAAATGTAGATGTCAGATTGGCATGTAAGAGTTGATAGGTAGAAATAAGAGGGCTAAAAGTAATGGGGGATCATTTAAGATGAAGAGGGTTGTTGAAAAAGGAAATGAGACACTGGGGATGAGGTATCTAAGGTTTGTCAGGAGAAAGGGAAGCTCATGACAAATGCATTTTTTAAAGCAGTATAACATTAGTAGGAGTGGAGGTCCTGTGTGATACTTTATTAACTTTTTAATTATTGCCACAAAGTAGCTTAGGAGGTACCACCGGAGAGTGGACATTTCTGCGGTCATATTCAGCCCCATTGACTTTGTTAGAGTATGTGCTTCGGAGTACCATTCCCTCTTTATTTATTTTCTGAGTAGCATCCATGAAGGAAACCAGACCTATGCAGCACAAACACACAGGAACATGCACATTTTTTGTAGTAGGAGCAGGGTGTGCAATGGGGAAAGTGAATGTGTCATCCTACTACTGAAGTGGGTGGCAGTGGAAGGTGAAGTTCTGTCCTGCTGTAGAAACCAGCTAGGGTCTATCTTCACATATTCTGCATAATTTAATTGTCAGGTAGCTGAATGTTAACATAGTCTTGATTAGTTTACAAGCATGCTTTCCCCAGATTCTTGCATGAGGACTTTGCACCCTATGTGCTCTTTAGTTTATGTATCAATGTACATCGAGGTCAGTGCATCTCACTGTAAAAAGAAAAAAAAATTGTTATTTTAGAAATTACTTTTTGTCATTAATAGTCTATAAAGCTAATTTCCATGGAAAATGTAATAACTATTCCCTTGAGGTGCTGAACAATTTTGTTCGTCTTTGTAAGAAAAGTTGTGTTCTTTATACTTCTTTGACTTAGCCTAAACAGCATCAGTGATATCTTAATCTGGGAAAACAGTAAATCGGCGAGCTCCAGGCTGAAGGATAGTGTGGATCTCCCAAGTATCTGATGATGATCTACCATCGGATTATTTTCCAGGCCCTTCTTTATGCTTAAGGGAGGCATTCTTAAACTGTCAGCAGACAGTACACCTCTTAGTACCATTCAGAGGTCTTAAAATTACTTGAGATGTGCATCCTCCAGGGGAAAAATGCATGCCCTAGATATATCTGCTATTGGAAGTTATAAACAAACTTGAAGATGACAGCTAAGATGGAGCAAAAGCAGCCGCCCAGTGTTAAGTGCTAAACTCGGTTAATTTAACACAATGTAAGAAGGAAAAGATCTCGGATGCAGAAGAAAACAAGTTTCCCAGCATTACCTGAACACTTTGAAAAGCAGTTAGGGGTCGTTCTCACTAAGCAAGGTAAAAAACTGGAGGCTTAAGTAAGGGCTGTGCATTACAGAACTGTAACTTCAGGGTTTGCAGTCTGGGAAAATTCTGTGACACAAGCAGTCATAATGTCAGCTTCACGGATTCTGCAACCACAACATTTAGATGTCAGATTCAGGTGAAAAGTTGAAACTGTGATCTCATACCAGCAGTATATCCTAGCAGAGGCTAGAGGCACTCCAAATTTAAGGGGTCATTGGGCAGCATGGCACAACATCAGGCAGTCAGGGCAGACTGGAAGCATGTATGTGCCAAAGAGCAGCATAGTAGACAAATCTTAATATGGACTAAACTTGCATGCAGCAGGAACAGTAGAAGTATTAAAAAACCCTCAGAAGCTATACATGACAACCAAATGGCAACAGGCTCTCACCTCCAACTGCCTAGCAAAGTAATAAGCAGTTACCAAGAAGGTAGTTACCACCCTTAAAAAGGTGAGAACAACCTCATGGTGACCACATGGTGATGTGGGGGTACAACTCAAAAGGAGGATGAGAGGGTAAAAACAAAAGGGCCAACAGGGTCTCAAGCTGCTAAATGGATAGGACTAACAGTGTTGAAAACAAAAGCATGGCTGACAGCATTATACACATTTCTAAGCTCACAACAGCTCACCAAAACACAGACAAGGTGTCCGCATATGACTAATGATTCTAGAGTCACTGCCTCTAAATAGAAGGAAAATAGATTTTGTACCCAAGGCAGAGAAGAGAGAAGATAAGACCCCTGTTAAGTCTATCATGCAAAAACAAAGCTCTAAGAAGAACTAGAGTAGTTGGTATAGTGGTGCAGCAGTTAACGTTGTCTCCTCAAGAGGTTCTCTGGTTCAATTCTTGGCTGGGGTGATTTCTGTGCAGAATAACCATGTCCTCCTTGCATTCTTGTGGGTTTTATCCGGGTACTTTGGTTTCCTCCCACATTCCAAAGACATGTGTCAGGAGTGTTTCTCCCTGGGCCTCCACTGAAAATAGGCTCTGTTGTAGTTGGACTTTCCCCATCAACAAATGTTAAATGAATGAATAATTAAATAAATAAACAACGTTTTTCCTACCTTACCTATCGCTGTTGTGGTTGCACTTAACACAGTCAATGCAAGGCCAGAATTTGGTTTTGTTTTCCTTCCTGAGTGGCCTGAGCTGTGTTTTTTTTTTTCCAGGCTTTCCTTCCTTGAGGGCACCACAGGTGCCTGCTTCTGTTCTCCATTGTCATTCTCATTTCTGCTTAATGCCTGTTTCCTTATTTCTGAATGTAAATATAGATTATAAGTAGCTGGTGGCAGTCAGTAATTTTCTTGTGACCTCTGGACAGCAGACTCCAGCGAACGTCTAAACACTGTTCTCCCCATATACATCAGGAGCCTCTGCGGATGTCTTGTGCCATATATCAGCTGGTGAACTCTCCAGTGTTTAAGTAACTTTTATAGGTAATACTGGTACTGGTCTGGCCCCCTAGGATCTTTCCCTCTCTTGTATGTTATATGATCTGGATAGTGGATGAAATTTGGCATTGGTGAGTTAGACGTCTGCACTCCCGAGGTCTGCTGTCAATAGCCTCTCTTATGCATAACATCCAATAGCTCCTTCAAGTTCCTTCCAGTTATGTCCATGGAATTCCCTGTTTTATAAAAATAGACAGAGGAGTCTGCCACTTTCAGCTGGGATCAACCTCTCAAGCAGCTGCTTGTCACTGCAGTCTTGATCCAGTATTGCAGGCCACTGCTCTTCTCTGTACTATACCCAGCTTGTCATGTATTTCTGTACTACTATGAAGGGAAACCAGCTTTACTCATCTTGTATCAGCTTGATGTTCTTCGTGCTTCACTGTTGCAGTCATCACATTTGGGTTATCTGCCTGCAGGTAGCCCTCAGCCGGCCTGAATACCAGAGTCTTGGATTCCTGCGTTGGATGCTGTCTCTTCTTCCACGGCGTCAGGTTGTCAGGGGTATAAAACATGCAGCCGATGCCATTACACCAGTCTTTCTTGCTGTGCAGTGCCCGAAGCAGAAGCAGTTTTCAAGTGCCGGTCGGCCGACTCCTGAAATTTTCGTTTTCGAGTTTCAGAACCGAAGTCTTCAAAAAAAGCTAAGTACCCCGTTGGGGATCCTTTTTCTTGCTCTTAACCAATGTCAGTAAAAGTTAACAATTGCATTACCTGTGGAAAGCAAATAACTCATAAAGATTTTTATTCGTACTGCATTCCTTGCTTAGGCCCTGACCATGATGTCCCTCGCTGTCAGTTTTGCGCCTTGTTCAACCCCCGAACTATTCGTCGTCTGTCTATATTTGCAGCAAATTATTTGGGTACTTGGTATAACTATCCAGAAATGGCTTCAGTAAGCCATCTGACTACTGATATTCCGAAAAATTGTAAGGATAAAGACAGAGACAGACCGCATAGGTCCAAAATTGCCGACAATGCTTCCGGTAAGCTAGTCGTCAGTCCGCCGGTACTCAGTGAGGCGCTTTCCTAGCTCCTGATACCTGCTACTTCAGAATCGCAGGCCTCTACTGAGACCCATTCGGAGTCCGATATGCCGCGAGATGCTTCTTCGACTATGGAACCTGCGGATACCTCTACCTTGGATGGGTCCGGAGCCGTTGTGCAGGCACCGGCTTCTGAGGGTGTATTCAGGCCTACATACTTGCATTTTAAACCAATGCCATCTTCTTCCTCCAGGTCTAAAACTCGACCCACTCCTAGAAAACTAACGTCCAGACCGCATGCTCAGATCCATATACCCAAAAAGCAAATGCTTAGAATGGCTGAAGACCTTATTACCTTAATTAGGGGAAGCCAGTCTTCCACCTCTAAGAGACCTAGAACTGATTTTCCTTCTGATTCTTCTGATCAGTAATCTGATATTTCTGTTTATTCTGATTATCAGGATTTGCCCCTATCTACATATGAGGATTCTGATGCAGAGGATTCCATTCCCTCTGTTTCCCCTTCAGAGGATTTTTCTTTTGGTGAGACCTTACACACTCTTAGGGAACACTTCCACTGGGAAACCCAGGATTACTCTGACTCCAAAAACAGGCTTAGGGAATTCTTACTCCTCCCTCAACACAGGCCCCTAGCTATCCCTCCTTATCACTTGTTCCACATTTTTACTGTTTTAACCTTAGCCCTTCCAAGCCCTGCTCAGCTGCCTGCTCCCTTAGGAGGAAAGCTTGCCCTGCATGCAAAAAACTAGGAACTCATTACCCAGGACAAATGGGTTTTGAATATAGTTTCCCAAGGATACAGATTCTACTTCCACACCGTACCAACCCCAAACGGTTGGCCAGACCTACCCCCAAATCAATGGGCAGAGGCCCAACAGCAGGTTCTCTCTCTTCTAGGTATCAGGGCAATTCAGCCTGTTCCAGCAGAAGAAAGGGGACAAGGTTTTTATTCAAGACATTTCCTGGTACCCAGAAAAGACAGCTCCTGGCGTCCTATCCTGGACCTCTCTATTCTAAACACTTTTTTGGTAATCCCAAAATTCAAGATGCTAACACTTCAACAACTGCTTCCTATGCTAGGCAAAGATGCCTGGTTGGCAGTCTAAGGGAATCTTGCAGGAAATACCTATGCTTTAGGGCAGGCTCCATGCACTATCAGTTCTCTGCACTTCCCTTTGGCTTATCTACTGCACCCAGGGTATTCACAAAGTGTCTAGCTCCAGCCATTGCATTTTGCAGGCAGAGAAATATTGAAATATACCCATACTCGGACGATTGTCTGATTCAGGCAGAAAGCCAGGAATTGTTATTAAAACATCTGGCATTCATAAAGAAGCTTCTAAACTCACAGGGGTACACCATAAATGAAAAGAAATCTCACCTAGTACCCTGCCAACAAATTGTATTCCTAGCAGCAAGCTTGAATACAACTTCCCAGATGGCTTTCCTCACTCCAGAGAAACAAGTTTATTTGACAACCTACTTCAAACTACTGGACACAAAGACCCAGCTATCTGCAAGGAAAATTCTGCAAGCCCTGGGGTTCATGGCCTCTTGCATTCTACTAATTCCATATGCAAGACTGCATATGAGGAAACTGCAATGGTATCTAAAAAGCCAATGGTGTCAACATTCTCATGACCTGGAATCAATGATTCCTGTCATTCCTTGTATGAAGACAGAGTTCCTTTAGTGGGCAGAGGCCTGCTACCACTACAAGGGGCTCCCTTTCACTCTGCCCCCTTCCGCTCAAGCCCTTACAACAGACGCATCAGACTATGCATGGGGGGGGGGGCTCACTTGGCAGAGCAGTGCATTCAGGGCAAATGTAACCCGAGACAGATGCACCTGCATATCAACCAAAAAGAAATGTTAGCTGTATAGCATTCCCTGACGGCCTTCAAGGACCACATTCTTCCAGGACAATTGGTAAAGACAGACAACACCATAGTCATGTGGTACATAAACAAGCAGGGGGAACCCACTCGTACCCTCTTTGCAGACTAGCCATGGCTCTGTGGAACACAGCCTTGAGCTACCAAGTGCACCTACAAGCTCAGTTCCTGCCAGGAAAGCTAAATTCACTGGCAGACGACCTAAGCAGAAATCTCATGGACCCACACGAGTGGAAACTTGGACCAAAAATATTCAACCTCTTGAGGAACAAATGGGAGACTCCAGAGATAGACCTGTTTGCCTACCCTCAGAACTACCAATTGGAAAAATTCTGCACAAGGACTTCCCACAGTCAAGATTGGAAAGTGGATGCCCTGTCCTTTACCTGGGAATGCCTCTTGTTTATGCCTTTCCCCCTCTGCCTCTCCTCTCGAAGGTTCTGCTAAAGATCAAACAGGACAAACCAAGGACAATACTGATTGCAAAAGACTGGCCATGCCAGCACTGGTACCCCCTCTTGCGCAATGTGACACTGCTGGAACCATGGCACCTGCCTCAGACCCCTTCCCTGCTGTCCCAGCAGGCGGGCCAGATTCTGCACCATCAGCTTCAAACCCTGAACCTTGCAGCCTGGCTAATTCCTTGAGCTCTCCAATAGCATCCCTCAGTAAGCAGGTACTAGATGTCATTCTGGAGGCAAGGAGGCCTAGTACCAGAAACTCCTGTGCTGAAAAGTGGAAAAGATACTGTTCCTGGAGCCAGACTCGGGATGGGCACAATGGTGCCCAGCTTACCTCATATTCTTCAGTTGTTGTTGTGTCTTTCGGCTTTTCCCGGTTAGGGGTTGCCACAGCGGAACTCCGGTCCGCTAATGATTGGTAGTTGATTTTTACGTGCCAAGTTACCAGCCCTGACGCACAGCCTTCAACGTAGGTACGCCCATTCACGCATGTCTCCACGCAGAAGACGCTCTAGCTGAGAATCGAACCAGACAGCGTCTTACTGTGAGGCGACAACGCTACCGCAACACCACCACCGCGGGTACTTAACAGAAATGCTCCACAAGGGCCTATCCTTCTCATCAATTAAAATTCATGCCTCTGCCATTTCAGCAAATTATAATACTGAACCACCCCTCTTCTCTCACCCCCTGCTAAAGCAATTCCTCAGAGGGGCCAGAAATTTAAGACCCCCCCCCCCAGGAGAGCCCCCAACACCAGCCTGGGACCTTAACTTTGTATTGGAAAAGCTCACTCTCCCTCCTTTTGAGCCAGCTGCAACTGCAGAGTTGAAATTCCTATCTTGGAAAACAGCCATCCTTCTAGCCATCACCTCAGCAAGAAGAATGTCTGAATTACAGGCCCTCATGGCAGTGTAGCCCTTCATTATTTTCCATGCGGACAGGGTTTCCCTCAGAACCAATCCTTCCTTTATGCCCAAGGTGGTGTCTAGTGTGGCCCTTAATCAGTCCATTAATTTGCCTACCTTTTTCCCGAATCCTCAAAACAAAGGAGAACGAATACTGCACTCTTTGGATGTGCACAGGCAACTTAGATTTTATTTGGACAGGACTAAGCCTCTCAGAAAATCTGAACAGCAACTAGTTGGCTTTGCTGCAGGGGCAGAGGGGAAGGCCATTTCAAAGCAAACCATTTCTAAGTGGATAGCCCATTGCATTCATTTCTGCTATAAGCACCATGGAAAACCTATCCCACAGGGGATAAGATCACATTCCACCAGGGCTGCATCTACCTCTACAGCCTTTCTCAGAGGTGTCCCTACCAGGGAGTTCCTAGAAGCTGTTACCTGGAGCTCTGTACATACCTTCACCATGCATTACCACATGCCTATTTTTTCTAAATCCAGAGCTGGTTTTGCCACTGCAGTCTTGCAGGGCTTAATAGCTGGCCCTAATGCTCTCTAACGTCCTCCTCCTTTCCTTAGCTTTGGGAATCGACCCAAATGTGATGACTGCAACAGTGAAACACGAAGAACATAGCACAGTTGTGTACACTTACCATAAATGTAGATGTTTGAGTGTATTCACCGTTGCAGTCATGGTTACCATCCCTCCAGCCCCCTGACTTCTCTTGGCTCTACCTTCCATCTTGGTTGGTGTATCTAAGCTTTCTGGTGTATTGCTTTTTGTTGGAGGGGAACCATAACATATAATTGCTTCCTGTTGTGGGGGCACCTGACATCTGGGGCAAGAAAAACTGATGTAATGGCGTCGGCTGCATGTTTTATACCCCTGACGACCTGACGTTGTGGAAGAAGAGATAGCATCCAAAGCAGGAATCCAAGACTCTGGTATTCAGGCCGGCTGAGGGCTACCTGCAGTCAGGTAACCCAAATGTGATGACTGCAGCAGTAAATACACTCGAACATCTACATTTATGGTATGTGTACACAACTGTACGTTTTGTTGGACCTCTCTGTTAAAATCTACCACTTTAAATCTCCTACATGCCTCCAGTGAATGTGACATGCAGAAATACTCTCAAAATCTAAACATTTTAAACCCTTATAGAATCTGATGAGATTTTTTAGGGCAACTAGTCACCTGACAGTGTGAACATTGGTTGTAGGTGATGATCACTGTTAATGTGATACCTTGACCTCTTGTGTAATAATGTGTGTAAAAGGGGGGGGGGTGACGCTGATGCTGACTGACAAACAGAACGGTGTTTCTTTCCCTTCATCACCCTCAATGACTTCATACTCAATGAAGTTCTAAGTTTATTGAAGGAGAGAGGTGGGTAATCCTTCCCAGATGAGACTATATCTAGGCCGCCAAATAATAGACCAACCTTTTTTTTTCTGGTTTCTTCTGTTGTGAACATCTTTCAGGAAATTATCCAACAAATTTGGGGAACATTTGGACATCCTGTTCACCTCCCCCACCCAGGAAAGCAGGATGTGTGTTCATCCAAAGAGCTGGTAAGTTAAACCATATCATACCATCACAGTTTTGGCCTTTTCCTCAAATGCCAGTCATCTGTAATGCAGATAGAAGGAAGGTCATTTACATCTTCCACACAACCTGTGAAGACATTGCGCTGTCTCCAAATGCTTTATTTCTTGAGATTCTTGCTAAATGAAGTACTGCAGCCTGTGGTAATTGTGTATGTGACAGCAAGTTGGAAGAGATGCTCAAGAACCAGACTGGATTCACCTTGTTCTAGTCCTGGTGTTGTACAGTGCTCATATAGGTTAACCAGAGCAGCAGATTTCTGCACAGACATTCACTGTACTAGAACTCCTGGTTATGCTTAGCCCCCTTTCTCAAAGGCATCAAAACACTTTCATAGATTTCCCTGTTCAAGAAACCCCTGCATTTTGGGAGCAGAAGCTGATGATCCTTGAATGCGTGAAAGAAAAGGGACAGACTCTTTTAGCTGTCAGTGTGAAGTTTCATCTTCCACTGTGGACTATTTACATAGCCTCCACGGACTTTTCTATGAGACCATGTACATGTCATCACCCAAGGAGTCCACAGTAGGACTTGCAACAATAGGAAAAAGTAACCTTCTTCCACATTTTCAACATTTTTTGTGGTAGCTGTGGACAACCTCAGGCATTTAGCAACAACTTTGACTTCCTAGCTGAACACTTCCAGGCAAAAGTGATCTGATGGAGGTGCTTCCTGTATCTGGAATGCTTTGACATTGATGAGAATTCACTGACAAGGCAAGCTGTATCAGAAGGCTGTTATTTCGTCCTTCAATTCTTGCCCGTGCTTCCCACCCAGTCTGTGAAAAGAAAGTGGCAAGAAAGAATTTTCAGAAGCTCCTTTCAACAGAGAGCTGTTTATTTGGTCCTCGGCCACGGTGGTGCAGCGGTTAGCATTGCCGCCTCACAGCAAGAGGTTCTCCGGTTCGATTCTCGGCTGGGGTGCCTTCTGTGTGGAGTCTGCATGTCCTCCCTGTGGTTGTGTGGGTTTCCTCCTGGTGTTCAGGTTTCCTCCCACATCCCAAAGACATGCTGTAGGTGGATTGGACACTCTAAATTGGCCCTAGGTGTGAGTGTGTGCATGCGTTTGCCTTCTGTGGAAGGTTGGGCACCAGGCTGGCACCTCGGCACCATAAAACTCCACTGCCAATCATGAGCGAACGGGTGATCTGCTGTGGTGACCCCTTAACCGGGAAAAAGCTGAAAGAAGAAGAAGAATATGAGGGTAAATCTCCATAATTATTCTTTTGTATTTCCAGGGAAAATAAGAGCCTTTGGTTGATTCTGAATTTCAGTGACCAGAGCACTCTAAAAAAAAACAAAAACAAAAACCAAATACTAATTCCACGTAGTTTGTTTAACCTTTTCCGTTATGCCACCAGGAGGAGACTGAATATACTTCAAACCTTCTATTTCCTGAGGAGAAGTGAATTATGCCAAATTAGTTTTGACACTGGTACTTTTTCAACATTTGTAGGCCGCTGCATAGTTATGGAGACATGTTGTGCATTTCTACGACTACAGAGATTCGGGTCATTTTTTTCCACAGTTCCTAAAATAGTCTGCCAGAAATCATTTATGGCTTAAATGGGTATCAAAAAGCTTTGGATGAGACACTTAAAAAAAAACTCAAGCCTGAGATCTTTTGGACCACTGTTTATAAAATGAAGAGTTACACTGTGTGCAAGGGGCATATGCAAGTTTGTCAAGTTCTTTTTAACAGAATTCATTTGAAATTAACTGAGATTGTCGACATTCCATTTAGTGGAAGTGGATGGGTGTTCCATTAGCATCGCTTCTGTTAGTGATGGACATTCTGTATCACTTTACCACCGTATTTTAAGTATAATGCGTTTTATTGTGTGTTTTTATATTTCGATTTAACTATGGTTTTATTTATTGGTTGTAATGTCCATTTAGTTCATTTGTACCACTGTACTGCAAAAATAAGGTGCAGGGATGTGAAGTTTCTTTGTGAGGACGTTTGCCTATTGCATATGGTTTACCAGTCATGAAATTGCTATAATTAAAGGAGTTGACTTTTCTTATATTTGTTTCAGTAAATATGGCTTCTCTATCTGTGGTTTCTAAGTGACGTAAATAGGATGCTTCTGGCAGGCTGTTTTCAGTAGTGATCTGTGGCACAACACAGGCCATTGCATCTTAGGCTCAAATAAAAAATGGAAAATCCTAGGATTCTGTAGTCAGGATTATTAAGGTAGACAATCTCATATCAGTACCAAATGTTTGAGAATGTCATCTTGTGCAAACTGACATGCAAAGCGATGGAATTAATATAGCCCACCCTAAATCTGTTTTGAAAAAGGCATCCACATTTAGTGTAGAGACCTCAGGGGAGGAATCTTCCTCAGGACTGGAGTTTGAGGCATCCGGCGTCACAGGATCCCCAGCATTGAGAAGAAGGAAATCCAATGTTCTTTCGGATTTAAACCAATGGTGGGGGGGGGGGGGCAGGAAACATAGAAGAAGTGAACAACATGGAGGGTCTGTTGCAAATGTTTGTACGGAAATAACAAATGTTAATCTTACTAATATTTCATCTTATGCCCTTTCTGCTTTGGACATGGACATTTTGAATAAATATTTATAATTTATACCTGGATTCTTTGTGCCTGAAGAGAGTTTTGTTAATGATGTAGTAACATTTTGCAGGAATTTAAATTTAAAATTATTTTTTCAGGATAAGGAATCCTCAGAGACTACTGATGAATTCAGATATCCTAGATCTTCGTTCATGCCTCCAATGAACCACAATGTGTTCATATTCCAAAATTCTATCATCAAAGAACTGCATTTTTACTCCAGGGATCATAGACCTAAGGCTAACAATATCTCAAAGATTGATATGGAAAACATAGTCAAGTTGGCCAGGAATCATGAATTGGTTATTTTGGGGGCTGGTAAAGGAGGGGCAGGGGTGGTCCAAGATTGGGCACAGTATGACATGGAAGCTATTAGGCAACTCTTGGATGTCCATCACTATACACATTTAAGCATTGACCCCACCCCCTTCTTTAAAAAACAGATCAATGAGTTTTAGTCCTTCGCATTGGAGAAGGGCATCATTAATAACACTACCAAGCTACACTTGACACTAACAAATCCCAGTCAACAGTACATTTATTTTTTTGCCCAAAATACATAAAAATCCTCGCAGTCCCCCCGGTAGACCAATCGTTTCGGGGAGGGGTTCTCTCACTGAACCTCTGTCACTGTTTCTCACTAAATAACTTAAGCCATTACTCAAATGTGTAAGAGCTCGAATTAGAGATGCCACCAAATTCCTCCAAGTCATTTCTGATATGTAACTTGAACCAGACTGGTTACTGTGCACATTAGATGTCACAGCCTTGTATACCAATATCCCACATTGGGCAGGGCTTGAGGCCTTGAAGTAGTGGTTATACAAAACAGAACTTTACCTTTCAGTACATTTCTTGTTGGCCTCACAGAACATGTGCTCACTAAGAGTGGCTTTTTTTATCAATACCAATGTTTCTTGCAGATACAGGGCACGGCCACGGGAGCGTCATTTGCCCCAATATATGCCGATCTGTTCATGGCATATATTGATGAACAGATTATCTATGACTGCTCTCATAATTTATTCATAGGGGAAATGCATATTTGGAAGAGATACTTGGATGATTGCTCGTTGGTTTGGAGATCAGATGTTGAATATCTATTGGATTTCATTAGTTATTTAAATGAGAATAAATGGGGAATAGAATTTACGGTTAATTATCACAAAGATAGGATCACCTTCTTGGATGTTCTAGTTTATTAGGGCTGCGGATCACACTTTGACCACTGAAGTCTATCATAAATTCCCCAAACACAACTCCCTTCTCCATGCCACCAGCTTTCACCCCCCCCCCCATATCTGCAAGAACATTCCTAAGTCCCGATTTATGAGGATGAAACGCATCTGTTCTGATGAGAGCATATATGGGCATTTCAGGGATGACTAGGTATCTAGATTCAGGGACAGGGGGTAAAAATGGGACAAGTTCTGCATGTTAAAAACAGTGTGGAAAATATGAAAAGGGAGAACCTCCTTCAATGTAAAGAAAAACCCAAAGGTGGGGGATTCCCCTTAAGGTTATTGATGGATGGTGTCCAACACCACTGGAATATCTCGTTGGCTGATAACAGGTTAAGTGAAATTTTGGGAAATAAATGTTCTTTTTCCTTCAGGAAAGGAAAAGATTTGGCGGCACACTTTAATCATTATAAACACTATCATGACAGGGATAAACATTATTCCCAAGTCACACTCTTAGGAGATCCCTTAATTGGTTGCTTCCAATGTGGACACTGTGTCCATTGCCCCAGAATTCTTAAGACAAAAAGTTTCAGTAGCAAAAACATTGCTCGGGTCTTTGACATTTCTTTCTTCGCAAACTGCCATACAGACTGGGTAATATATCTTGCTAGCTGCAGCTGTTCAGCTTTTTATATGGGGCAAACATCGAGGCCATTGAAGTTTAGAATGCCCAAACACCTTAGTGATCTCAAACACCATAAATTAACCAATGCCCTATTTAAACATACCATACTGCATAAAAATCCTGTGTTCAGCTTTACAGTGATTGACAGAATAGGAGGGTCCAGATCCAATAAATCTGGTTGGCATGAAATATTAAATGCAAAGGAGAAAAAATGGATCATTAAGTTAGGGGGTTTATTTAAACCTGGATTAATTGAGCACCTTTAATTGGTCACATGTTTAATTTTCAATTATATATGAGTAAAATGTAATGTATTCACACTGATGGAGGCTAAGTAATAGTACAGCCAAAACCGGTCTGATTTTTACTCTTACGTGCTTTTGCACAATGAAATAAAAATTTTGGTGAAAATTGCCACTGTTTGATGGTCTTGTGCTTTTTGAACTACTTTATAAAGACCTTCTATTTTGAAAAATAAGAAGGTGCTTCTCTTTTGGACCCCTGTTAGGGTATTTAAAGGCCAGTGCTGTGATTTTTAGTGGTTGGAAGTTGAGAGGTGTGGATATCATTCAAAAGACAAAATATTAAGCCTCTCTGCACTATAGAGAAAGCAGCAAGCCCAGAGTATAAAGAATATGATCTGTTGACAGAATTAGTAGCACTGAGCTGTAGTCCTTTATAAAATCATCTGATGTTGACTGAAGAGAGCACAATTTCCTAGCATTCAGTATAGAATAAACTACTGTTAATAAAAATGCAGAACATGAAAGGCAGCAGACCCCTTAGCTTTCCTGTGCGGTTACACTCAACAAAAAGCTAGGTACAATGCTTGGCATAAGTGGATGTGAACCGTAGCCTTGCCACTTAAAAATGATTACCAAAAACAAAAGAAAGCCTGCCAACTGGAAAACAAAGAAGCAAAATAAGTCTGCCCTCACTTTCATCTGGCTGTTTTAGTCTGACGACCTAAGGAATTTTGGTACAATTGGCCTGTATTTTAAGAAGAAGGTCCGTCTCCTTGTTTGCATTTGCTGTAACTCCTCATCCGTTCGTGCTACTTAGAGCTTCTCTCTAAGATGGGTGCACTGGCTGAGATTAAATCTTCTGTCTGCCGCAACTTGGTCAGCCTACAGGGCTTAACTACTACTATGAACTATAGCTTACTATAACTCAGTGTCTACAGAAGTATCCAAAATTGCTTAACTGTTGCCAAATAAATCTGGCCAGACTGCTTATGAATTCCATTCATTTTATTCTTAAAATGATGGTACCCATTATAGTGAAGACTCATGATCACATTATCAACCTCTTTTGTACCACTCAAACTGTTCCTTCTAGAATTAAACATGCCACTTTTACCCCCTGCCAACAGTATCCTCCTGTAAGGATGTTACAAACTATAAATGAATACCCATCCCAGCTTAATGCCTGTAGTAGAAACTCCTAGAATAGCTGTATATTTGCAACTATTAGAGAATTGTACAAAGAATGACTTTATAGCCCTTGGACAGCACACAGACCACCATACATCTGTAAAGCAGATGTTTAGGAATATGGTAGAGGGGCTGTTCATGCCATTTATACCTCTGGATTTAATAAGGGTGTTTCATATGGTAGCTCGCACATTGCTTTTACAGAAGGCATGTTTATAAAGGGACACTTGCCACCGGTAAGCAGCTTTGTGTCAGACCATGCATTTTAAGGTAAATGAATGGAGAACAGTTACTCTATACAGTGTCTCCTGTAAGAAAAGATTCCTTTGGACACCAGTCTGTTTTCCATTTTTGTCACATGATGAATTTCTCACCATACCAAAGCTGCACATAACCCTGCAAGCAGATTATCTTTATTGCATGAAGGAAGACCGAACTGTAGTGCTTGCATGGAAAGATCTGAATGAAGACTTCATTAGTATCTGCTGATGGCTGTCAATCAGTAAACTTGTACTGAATCCATCTAAATCAACAAGCTTGTTGTTGGGCATTCATTAGAAGCTTCAAAATGCACCAGCTGTGCATTTCATTGAGCCAGGATGCTCAGCTATGTTAATATGTTGGACTGTGGTTGCATCCCAAATCTTTCTTTTAAGTTGCATAGATAGAGTGCAATGGATGAAGTTGTTGTACCTAATTCCAGGTGGAGAGAAGGTTATAAAAATTAGTGTACTTATCACAAGGCTCACCTATTGGTAGTGGGACTTTTAAACAATGGCAACTCGTCAAAATGCCATTTTATCAAGTTTGTCCTCTTTTCTAGAGTAGTGCAGTTTTGGAGGATACCTAAGTAAGGGAGGCCTAGGGACAAAGTCCACCACACTGGAAGATACCACTTTGGTAGGGGACAGCTTGCCATAATGTTTTTTTGATTAGTTTGTCCTCAACAAAAGCAATGACACCATGAATGGTTTCTTGCCTTCATCACATGTCACTGTTCAGGAGAACGCCCACCTGTACAAAACAAATGGCAAGTATTATTTATTGTCCATCTTACTTGTGAAAGGGAGCACCCATGCATTTCACTTCAGTGACTTAATCAGCTTCCTGTCTTAGTAGGGGACACATTACTGCTAAAAACATTTAATTTGTACGTCTGGACCACTACCCTCCACTAGTACAAGCCATATCTGTACATTGTCTTCTTCATTTCTCTTTATTATCTACAGAATTGGTGCATTAACGCTCATTCACTAAATCTCTAGGTGAAAGATCATTCTCAAACTAGTCTTTGCTTTCTGGAACAGCCTCCTGAGTCACATTAACCTTCAAGGAAAAAAAAAAATGAAAGAACATCTGTTGAAAGCGTAGAGGTGCCATGTTATCGAGACATTGGCTAACTAAGATATGCTAACTCACCTCAATGTTAGCGTTATATTAGATTAGTTATATCATTTATTTAAATGTATTCATTTGCTTGATCTAAGTCACTGAATTTATGTATTGTTATTTACACAGCTGAAATGCATCCTTCTGCTTATTTTGCTATTGGTGAAGTTTGCTATTCTTCTGTACTGTGCTGACAATTCTGTTGTTCTTGTGTGTGTGTGTGCTGCTTAGGTTTACAGTATTCCTGTATATAACACCTTGCTGAAACTGGTTTCTGTGTCATCTTAATGATCTGTTTGTGATTATACTGTATGGTAACAGGTATTTCAATTTGTGTATATTGTGGCCTGGCATAGTGCTAAAAAAGTTTGAACCAATTGACTTACCTGGTTAAAATAAATAACTAAATAAAAAGGTGTACAACAGTGATGCTGCCATCTGAAAATCATGCCATGTAAAGGTGAGCAGTAGGGAGGTCCTACTATGTGCATGTGTTTTCTCCATCACTAGTTGGGTCCTTAGAGTCTGGTTGCTAAACACCAACAGCTTGTACTAAATCAAAGACTACTTCTCTTAGCTGTTGACAGTGGCTTGAATTATGAAGAGCCATTTCTGGTTTCTGCCTACATGCACATCTTTCTCTAAATCACACCTCTTGTTTTGCACTCTGTTGTTTAGTGGCATTAAACTAAGCATGACCGTAAACTAAGCATGACCGTTCTCGTGTATGTATGGCCTATGTAATCAAATCGAGAGTGAACGTGATGTCTACCTTGTTTGTAGAGACTGCCCGTGGGTTTTGTGTAATGTTGTTAAGTAGACAAGGAGAGAAGGGAAGGTGGGCTTTTAGCATGAAGAGAGGTGCATTTCAGCCTAACTGTTCATGTTCCTTCTGCCTGTCACAAACTTCACACTCATGCATAAGGTCTGCTTCTTGTTTCTCCCTAGAGAATTGTACCACTCTTAATATGTAGGAGAATGAGCCTTTCTTACAGCCAGTTATGGCAGCATTGTTTGCATTGGTTAATTGTTTGGCCAGTGTTTATGTTTGGGAGGAGAGTGGTTTAACCATGATTTTTTCCCCCCTGAATTTGCAGAATGAACCACGTGATTTCTGTACCACTGGCTCCTTTTATATGCTGAGAAAAAGGTCATGGCCGCAGCCCCCCACCCCCCAGAGAAAGTCTTTCTGCATTCTCTGTGAGGGATGCTCTTCAAGGCAATTGGATCCAAGAATTGTAATAATAATAATAGTAATAATAGATGCAGGAGAGTACATTTTTCAGATATAACCTTTCCAGTTCATATGGAGGCATTTCTGTAAGAATAAACTGTTCAGAACGTAACATTGC
Organism: Protopterus annectens; assembly: GCF_019279795.1. Taxonomy (NCBI): domain Eukaryota; kingdom Metazoa; phylum Chordata; order Ceratodontiformes; family Protopteridae; genus Protopterus; species Protopterus annectens. The sequence goes on along the minus strand of NC_056750.1, from coordinate 785,134,144 downwards.
TAATGCAGACTGGTTTTGCCAGTATTTAATATTGAAACAGAAAAAGAAATATGCAGAGTACAATGGCACTATATCTGCGTGTGTGTTTGAGAAAGTTTATATGTGCACACATATGCATTGTGGTGTATGTATGAATGTGTAAATTTGTTTTTTTTTTTTTTTTTTTATTAATCTAATGACATACTGCCATAAGTCAATGAATTTGGCACAGAATGTTTGTGTGCTGATTTCAGTGTGTCTTTATTCATTATCAGAACAGTTATCCACATTGTGTGTGTGTCACCAAACCCCAACCAAGAAGAACCGTATTGAACCTTATTGTAAACCCCTTTCTAAGCCGCATTTAATATAAAATTGCAAAAAGAAAAAAAAATATGCACATATTGCTCACACAGAAAATAAACACTGCCTCCTCAAAATAGCTATGCCCCCCTTAGTCAAACCTTTTGATGATTAATCTGGTCTCACTTAAAAAAAAAAATAGAAAGAGTAATAAAATAAAATCAAAACTGCAGTCAGTTAGAAAATGGCATAACTGTCACAACATAACCTGACCCAACATAACTAACGATTAAATTGTCCAAAATATTAACTATCTTATAAAACTTAAAAGTGTAGTGTAATCCTTGCTTCACTTGTAACATTATGAAAAAAAAAAAAACAAGGCAAAATCTTCAAAGAACGAGAATAGAAGGTTACCTATGAGACTATCCCATTGATAAGGAACTACAGGAATCATGTAAAGCTCTGTTCAGCAGGTAACTTAAGTAGTCAAAATGATGGCTGTGTCTCTGAAACAAGTGGGAAATAGTAATATAGCAATAACCCACGCCTGGGTGTGGGTAATGCGGGATTTTGCCCGAGGGACCAAACAAAGACAACCGTGGGTAAATCCCGCATTACCCACACCCAGAAGTGGGTTATTGCTATTATACTATGACATTATTTAAGAAAAGAAATAATTACTTTTCTTAAATAATGGCATTGTATAATGCTTCTTTGCTGCCCTTCCGCAGCTGGCTGGTATCCGCGGCAGTTCTGATGTACTGCGCATGCCTACGCAGTACATCAGAGCTGTGGCCAAAAGCAACGGAGAAAGCAAGATCCCCGTTGCTTTTTACTGTTTCGCTTGTTAAATGGGTTTAACATAGCGAGACAGCTTTAAAATAAGCAACGGAGATGTCCGTTGCTTATTTTAAAGCTGTCTCGCTATGTTAAACCCATTTAACATAGCGAGACAGGTTTAAAAAAAAAGCAACGGAGAAAGCAAGATCTCCGTTACTTTTTACACACTGTGTCGCTATGTTAAAGGAGTTTAACATAGCGAGACAGCTTTAAAAAAAGCAATGGAGATCTCCGTTGCTTTTTTTAAACCTGTGTCGCTATGTTAAACTCTTTTAACATAGCGAGACAGTGTTTTAAAAAAAGACTTATACTAATGGAAAAAGTCCGGGCGACCGGACCTTTTTCCATTAGTATAAGTCGATTTACAACGTGCACGCTGGCCAATCAGCGTGCATGTTTTGGAATATTAATAGGGGGTCATGGTATAATTTAAAATAAATCAGCCAAGATGACTCAAACTAAAAATTAACAAAAGAAAACAAAACTAAACAACTGCAGTACATTTTTTGGTCCATTAATGTTGCAGATATCTTTTATTGGAAAATAAATTAACTCGATTTCATGGTCTGTGGCTTCTTCTACTTATGTAAGTCATGTGGTGTATCATACTCTAGACTGTCACATATTTAAAAAATCAGCAGAGATCGCCAGTCTTTGTAAAAACAGTGCTGTTTATTACATTATTATATCCAAAAAAATGTAAAGCTCTTTCAAGTAAAACAGAGTCTTGTTATTTAAGTAAATTTACAGCAAATACCTTTAGCTTGCACCATATATTGCTGGGAAACATTTTTCTCTGTGTGTGTCTCTCTGTCTCTCTCTGTAGATTCCTCTGAGAGGAGCAATGTCCATAGTCTTTTCCGACTGTAGTTGGCTCTGTCTCCCAGAACCACTGCTCTGGTATCCCAGTCCCTTTCCAGAGAAAAAGCAAATGCTTCTCTGAGACCAGGCTTTCTTCAGCCATCTTTTCAATATTGAATGTAATAAATGATTAAAGAAATCTGCTGTCTGTTTTTAAAGCAACAGATATGCGAGGCAAAAACATACTGCAGTTAAAGAAGTACTGGATGTACTGACACACATACACACTCACACTCACTCACACACACACACACATTATACTGTATTTGAGTATGTCTGTAGGTACGTATTTATATATGTGTGTGTGCTTGTGTGTCTATGTAATATATGTACACGTACCTCTATATATGCATGTGTGTAAACCTGTATGTACACTCAATGTGCATATATGTTAATTCACTCGTGTGTATATATACACACATTTAGGTTCATCAGTTCATACTATGCTTAACTTCGATACCCAGTAGTACTGTGAGTACAATAGATACCCTTGGTAACCGGATTATTTCCACATACCCAAGGCAAGGAGAAAAACAAAATACCAACTGTCATCTACACAAAAAACGTGAAGGCATAATTAAATATTAAAGTCAAGGTGTTTTGTTGAGGGTTAATGTCTTGTGTTAATGTCTCATTATTCAGAGGAGCACACTTCCATAAATATCCTGAATGTGTTAATAGTATTATTGCTAGGTTACAAAGATTTAGACGCTACAACAGTTAGTGTTCTGTAGTTAGAGAATATGCGTTTCTTTTTGCAGTTTTAATTTTAATGTACACATACATACATGCAATGTGTAGTGTGTGCTAGTGCATATATGTGTGTGTGTGTCTCTCGTACATTATTATTTATTTATGTATTTACTGGTCGAGGTGTTATGGCAGTGTTGCATGTTTTGGCATAGGGGGGCGTTGTTGGGACACGATGGTACATGGCAGGTATAGGAAGGTTGAAGAACTAATGGTGGTGGGATGAAGGTTAAATACCTCAGGGCTGGGGAAGAATTCTAATACTGAAAAATGGTTGCTTTATCCTTGTGCTCATATTTGAGGTAGTTGTGTTGTGCGTTGTGTGTCAGAAGCTTTTTCACATTCGTGATGCAGTGCAATAAAACATGCTGGTACAGTGCCATGCATTTTTCAGAATCTGTCAAGGAGACAAACGGCAGCAGCTATAAGCAATCTTGTCCACTACACAACATATGTGAAATGGTGATTAAAGGTGTTTTTGTCACAGTTAACATTTCATTATTCACAGTAGCACACTACTGTATGTGGAGCTTCGAACGTACAACAGTCAGTGTTTTGTCACGGTTAACATTTCATTATTCACAGTAGCACACTACTGTATGTAGAGCTTTGAACGTACAACAGTCAGTGTTTTGTCACGGTTAACATTTCATTATTCACAGTAGCACACTACTGTATGTGGAGCTTCGAACGTACAACAGTCAGTGTTTTGTCACTGTTAACATTTCATTATTCACAGTAGCACACTACTGTATGTAGAGCTTCAAACGTACAACAGTCACTGTTTTCTATTATAAAGTGTATTTCTGCCAGAATTTTGTACTGCTGTGGTTGCATTTGAGCTGATTTCAACATTGTGGGTTTGTCAGAAGCTTAATTATAAAATGGTGACTTGTATATCTATTTATTTGCATTTGTTTACCGGGATAGTCCACTGGGCCAAAAAGTGCCCATTTTCAGTGGAGGCCCGGGGGAAAAGAGCTCCACATACAAAGGAAATTTAAATACAATCACCTTTTCTACATACATAGAGAGATAACTTAAAAAAAAAAATACAATCTTATCATAAATTTCTAGCTAGAATAACAAAGGCAGCATACATTATATACAACATATACAAAGTACAGTATATCATCTGCTTTGGATACTGTAGAGTGAAGACAGCAAGAGATAGTTGCATAACTGTTAAGCAGAGGGGAGAAAAAAATTTAGTGAGATCAGATGGGGGAAGATGCTCTATAGTCGTAGCCACATGGACATTGCCATAGGGCTAAGAGATGCTGTTTTAGGGAAATTTTGAAGGATATGTGATTGGAAATGGTTCTGATAGAGCTGGGTAGGGAATTTCAAGTTTTAGCAACGGTACAGGAGTAGAGAGATTGACCAACTGCTAGATTGGGTATTTGCACTTTTAGAAGGAATCGATTTTCAGATCTGAGTTGTCGTGAGGGCTTATGGAGAGTAAACAGGGAAGTGAGGGATGGACAATTGGAAGGTTTGGTAATGGTATTGTGAGCTGTGATTAACTGCCAAGTAGGTTAGGTGACGGGGAAGTTTGAGCCATTTTAGTTTGCGTAGGGAGATGCAGTGATGGGAGGAGTAAGTTTCGTTGGTAGCGAACCTGGCAACCTTGTTATAACAGGACTCGATCTTGGGTTTTAAGGAGCTTTTAATGTTGGTGAACAAATGGGCATTGTATAAAAGTGAAGGAAGCAAATAGGATAGTGCAAGGGTTTGTCTAGTAGTTGGTATGAGGTACAGTTTATACTTATAGAGGGTGCTTAGTTTCTGATGTTTTTTTTTTATGCAGTTTTGGATGTGTACATTTAAGTAGGGCAGCCACGGTGGTGCAGCGGTTAGCGTTGTCACCTCACAGCAAGAGGTTCTGCGGTTCGATCCTCAGCTGGGGTGCCTTCTGTGCGGAGTCTGCATATCCTCCCTGTGGTCATGTGGGTTTCCTCCGGGTGCTCTGGTTTCTTCCCACATCCCAAAGACATGCTGCAGGTGAATTGGACACTCTAAACTGGCCCTATGAGTGAGTGCGTGTGTGTGCCTTCTGTGGAAGGTTGGGTGCCGGGCTGGCAATTCGACACCATAAAACTCCACTGCCAATCATGAGCGGACAGGTGATCTGCTGTGGCGACCTCTAACCGGGAAAACCCAAAGAAGAAGAAGATCTAAGGGTTAAGTGTTCATCTATTATAACTCCTAGAAGTTTAGTTTGTGAAGCTACTCTAATGCAGGTTTTGTTTTGTGAATCGATATTAAAATCTGCTCTATTTAGTGGGGTTGATTTTTGGGGGGTGAATAGAAACAGGTTAGTTTTGCTGGGGTTAAGGGCTAGATGGCTGTTATTCATCCATTCCTCAGTGATTGAGAAAGCATGTTTGGTTCTTGCTAGGAGTTTGTCAGCAAAGTCAGCAGTACAGATAATGGTAGAGTCATCTGCATACTGTATTACAGGATTTAGGGGGAGGGTGGAGTGGAAGTCATTAATGAATATGCTAAAAAGGAGAGGTCCCAATATGGATCCTTGGGGAACTCCTGTGTGTATATTGAGGAATGATGAGATAGAGTGGAGCTGTTTAGTGGCTTGCTGTGTCTTGGTTAGATAATCAGAGAGCCAGTTAAGAGTGGGGGATGACATTCCCATATTGGATAGCTTTGCCAGGAGTAAGGGGTGTGATATGGTGTTGAAGGCTTTGGAGAGGTCCAGAAAGAGAGAGAAGACAATTTTTCCAGTGTCCCTTGCTTGAGTCACAGTGTCCATGAATGATAGGAGTGCAGTGATGGTACTGTGATATAGGCTGAATCCATGTTGAGATGGGGATAATATCTTATTTTCTGTTAGGAAATTTAGGAGCTGAGCGTGGATGCATTTCTCCATGATTTTGAATAGTAAGGAGAGTATTGCAATTGGCTGGTGATGAAATGTATGTTAGGACCACCTTTGTGAAATGGGAGTATGTAGCCTTTTTTACTTGGTAAGCAAAATTCTGTAATCTGATTATTACCACCACATCAGTAAGTAATGATCTGTGAACTAGTTAAAATTCCCAATCACTGATAAGGGATATGTAGTATGTCTTCACTATGTCACCACTCATAGAACTGATCATTGGTTAAAAACATGATTGATGTTATTAGTTCACAAACAAAACCGTCATAGGTAGGTACTAGGCTATCTGCCCGAGGGCATTTATAAGCCTAGCCAGAGTGTGTCAGCTTTCGCCGTCCCATTGATTAATTAACTGATCTGTAGACCATAACACAGTAATTTTACACATCTCAACCGTTGAGCTTTAAAAAACGTAGCACTGAATTTAAAAGTCATAGCAGGGGATTGCTTTACTTTTCACATAGAGGATCTTTATATACTCGCTCCTGTATTGATGGTGGTAGGGAATCGTTTTGTAGTTTATTAAATAATGTTTTGTACTCAGAATTGAGTCTGACTTTGAGGAGAATCTGTAAATCTAGGGGGAGCAAGGCTAAATCTGAATGACTATATTATAGCATTTGAGAGGTATGCAGTAATTGCTTTGGAAAAACAAAAACGAGAAAGTGGATTTGCTTCCCCAGTTGTTCTCTTTTTTAATTTATATACATAAGCATATTAGGAATCTGACGTATTGTTTTGCTGTTTTTGATGCAACTCTTTTGGCCATCAGGTGAAATTCTTCCTTTTTATTTGCTGGCAGTTGAATCTTTCTTTGGCAGTGCTGGATAGTCAGACTGCTAAGGAGCAAAAAAAAATAAAATTCATACTATGGACTAACGGTTTAGTGCTAGAACCATCCCTCACTACATCGGATCTCTCTCCATGAGTAACATAATCTTAAGAGTAGTATATAAAATGCCTGCGTTGAGAGAAGTGCATTCTGCCTATGACGGTGAGCAAAATTTTGAATTCAGATATTCTTATTCATGTCCTGAAATTCCTTTAAACAGAGAATAGAAAGTGGGACGATCAACTTGTGTGTATTGTGGCACACTAAAAAGAAGGTCTGGGATATATTTGTTTACTGGGAAAGTCCAGTGGGATAACGAAAGATCCCTTTTCAGTGGAGGCCTGGGGAGAAAAGCTCAAAAAATTCTCAGTAGTATATTGTATCAGATTACGGTAGTAATTCGCACATTATACAAATAAAATTAACAGAGCAGCTTTTGGGTAAATGTGTTATGTGGATAATTAGATAAGATGTATACAGTATATGTTGCATGTGTTATGTATATACACATACACATATGCACCCACACAGTGTTTACAGTGTGTATAAAAGGTGTAATATAAGAAAGTATAAGATTGTTAAAGGACAAATTAGATAGGCCTGTTTTCTTTTTCTTTCAGTAGTTGCATTAGGTATGTTTTATTTGTTAACCATGCACACATGTACTGCTGAAATAATGTTTCTAATCCATCCATCCATCCAACACACACACACACACACACACTTGTGTGGACACAATATACATCCGTACACCCCTACACTTAACTCATGCTGTGCAGTGGGAAAAGTAGTGATGGATGCTGTGTGCTTTGCTTGTAGATACTAAGGGTACCTGCTAGTTCAAATTGTATGTAACTTGTGTAGGAGGCTGTAAGTATTTGCTGTTACAGTAAGTTCTAGCCACAGCTTGATTTTAATTGATGAGTGACATATTAAGCCAACTTCATATGTAGAGCAGCGATGGTGCCGACATAAAGTGCTGTTCAGAACATACTAATGACTGATTAGGTTCCTCATTTGCAAACTGAGGAATAAAAGTGGTTTGTCTTGTAGGGGTTTATATGTGTTTCTTGTTGTATAAAGTAGAGGGGGAAATAGAGAGAGATAGAGAGAGAGAGAGAGAGTGTGTGTGTGTGTGTGTGTGTGTGTGTGTGTGTGTGTGTGTGTGTGTGTGTGTGTGTGTGTGTGTGTGTGTGTGATGTTGATGAGAAAATTATCTTTCTACCTGACAGAAGCTGTCCGTATGCCATTGGAAGACTATATTACGCTATATTTGCTTGATTGTAGAAGAAGAAAATTGGCCTGTCTAGTCCATCCTTAAAGTGCATGCAGCATGCAAAACCTCCTCCATTACTATCTTCCGTCTTTTGTTTTTTCAGCTTGTCCCATGTTGTCTTTAGTGCCTCCATGAATCCAAGGATTCCCTGTCGTCTCCGCTCATTACAGTAGTTCATTCCATGAATCCATAACCTTTTCCTCTGAAAGTGCTTTTGTAGATGTAGGGAGTAGTTGATCCCTGCAGGCTGCGGCATTTGGCAGTATTTTTCATCTCTGATCTTTCAGTTCCTTTTTTTCCATCAGTTGCCTGGTTTCAGCTGACAAGTAGAAGAGAAGTACTATAGATCCATAGTTAATAAGTCTTCTCTTAAGGTACAAGTTTCAAACCTGATATTGAACTTTTACTTTTTTTTTTTTTTTTTTTTTTTTACTACCTTTTTGAATTCCTTCTGCTGCTGCTAAAGGCCCACCCTGTCATGAAGTACCGACAGACTAGGATTCTTTGAATGTAACGAAGGCAAGGCTACTTCTCACTGCTTTGTTAGCCCCTTGACGCCATCAGGTTACCTCTTAATAAGGACTATGTAGCACTTCCTATACTGGGCTCTTGACTTTATGCTGCTTGGCTATTCATGCTTAACACCTTTTTTTTTTTTTTTTACCCTCTGTCTGCTTTATCCTGCTGTAGGTCTCAGATGAGTCCTAGAATTATCAGTTCATCTAATAAGAATCCTGTAGACAAAGGCAAGTATTTTAACAAATCAAAATCGCAGGTAAGTCACACCCCTATGCTGATTCTGAAAGCAGCATTTCTCCTCTCACTTTAGGCCATTTTGTGTTCTCATTAAGAAGTGGGAAACACTGACTTTCTAGGCTCTTATCTTGACTGGATGGTTTTACAATGGGCCACGTACAATCAGAACTATTATGGTTTGCTTGATCTGGTCAATTCTGCTCTTCGACCTACTTTTATTAGCAGTGATAGTGATTTGTGTCCTTCGGGTCTTGTGGCTAAGGTCATGGCTTGTGCTGTACCAAAAAATTAACATAAGTAGGAATACATAAAAAACTCATCTGGATGAGCTTGACAGTACAGTGCACTGCCACAGTCTGTTCTGGTCTGAAGTGAAGAACTCCATCTTCTCTAGTCTTTGGTCATATCTTTTCCTCTCTGTCACGTGCATCCTTCAGGTGGCATTTCCGTGGTCTCCTAGTGGCCTGTGGATGTCATTCTGTGTCTTAATGTTGCTTCTAGCTCCCCTTCAGCAGCTTCTCACATACTCCTGTCTGATGCTGTCTTTGTCTTGGACAGCTTATCTTTGAACCTCTGTGATATGTTGCACTGTACCACTCCCTCAGTCAGCACAAATGTCGCAGTCTGTGTGAAGTAGTATTTCCTCATCTTTAGCTTAAAATATTACCTCCCAACAGTCACCCTTATTTCAGTCTATTAATTTATTTTCAACTATAGTCTTATTATGTGTTCTCAAATGTTGTGGCATGGTTAGATTATGTAACCTTTTGTGGCATAGTTAGATTATGTAACCTTTTTTCTTCTACTTCATGTACTTGCCAGCTTTTGAAGCATCTGGTCTTACCTACCCCGTTTTATCTTTTTGGTGACACGGTGTGCCTGCTTTACGATAGCCTGATTACTATCTTCTTTATGGCTTCTAGGGTTGCACATGGTACTCTGGATGCAGCCCTAACAGTGCCAAAGATAAAAGGATATCATTGACTCTTTAAAATCCACTTCATGCTTTGTGTGAAGTGTTGTCCTTCACCATTAACCTTTTACATTGTATGGTGTGGCTCACGTTAGAGGAGATAGGTAACCTTAAATCCATTTCTTTTACTTTGCCTGTAAACTGCTTTCTTTGGCTTTTCCCATTAAAGTGCATAACATGCATTTTTTAAATCATTTAATACTTGCCACTTCTGTTACCACAGTGCAGTGTACCATAAGATTAGCAGGATGTCACTCTGCCACATCAGTAGTAGTGTGGCTTTGCCATAATAGTTTTCCATGCTCTCCAACACCATCATGTTAATCCTATCCACGTCCCAAGACTGGCCATAGCATTTTGTTTCCTGTGACCTTTGACTTCATACCTGCTGATTATCACACATCTCCCCAGATGGACAGGGTCCATTCATTCATTCTCTTACTGGATAACTTCATCCAGGATCAGGGTGAGAGCAGTCTGGAGGGGGATGTCATTCATGTTTCTGTGAAGTTGCTTTATGTCTTTGCTGGCATCCTGCAAGTGAGGGAGTTGTAATGGTCTAACCCTGCCCCTTGACAGGAAACAGTGTGGTCTGAATCACCACAGGAAGTCTTCCCTATTCAAGTGCTGCTACTGAACACTTAAATTGAAGGCTACCACCCATCCCACTCCCCAGGCCATGCATTTGCATAGTCACCCCTCCTCCAAGCGATTATAGTGGTGTGCAGTTAGTCCACCCCTCCTTCAAGTGATTGTAATGGTGTGCAGTTGGTCCACCCCTCCTCCAAGCGATTGTAGTGGTGTGCAGTTGGTCCACCCCTCCTCAAAGTGATTGTAGCAGTGTGCAGTTGGTTGTTGCCCAGTGTTACCCTCCAGGATGGTATGCCTGTCCTGCCTTACCAGTACCATCTGCTGCCTTAACCATTAATCAAACTCTTGTCACCTGGCCCATAATCAAACTTTTTCTCTACATTAGTAGAGCTCGTATAAAGACTGCTCCCAGCCCCGATTATTCTGGCATAAAGTTGCTTACTGACTTCTCTCAGGATGGTTCTTCTGTAACTTACACTTTCTGTTTCTGATCAGAAAACCAGTTTCTAATCTATGACATTATTTTGATTCACATTCTTTGTACTCGTATTTTTCTGACATCCTTCAGTGACAGTACCTTACAAAGTATCAGTAGCAAAACCAAAATACAGTTTCTGTGGCTCACAATATACATGTAAGCTTCAGGAGACACAAGGCTGGCGCAGTCTTTTGACTCTGCCTCTAGAATATACCCCTACATAACTCATCATCACCAATCCCTTTTTCCCATTTTCTACATGGGGGTGGGGGGGTCTATATTAGAACACCGAACTTTCAAAATTTCAAGTGTTCTAATATCGACCAATTTTCAGCAAACGCTGAAAATATCGAAGAAACAGAAAATCAAATTTTTTCCTAGGGAAAGAATTTGGTTGTTCGTTTCTGTTGCTTCAGTATTTTCAGCGCTGTGGTGGAAAGTTACGGATAGGGTTCAGGTAAGTGTGCGATTGTGTGGATGTGAGGGTTAGGGCGGGATTGGTGAGTTAGGATTAGGGCGTGGGTGAGGTGACTGTGCGATAGTGGCGGACCTTAGGGTTAGGGTTTGGGTTAAGGTAAGTGGATAGTTAGTGGTGTATGTTATGTATAGTTTAGTGTAGGTTTAGGTGTATATGTGTAGATTGCTGTTTGTTTGTGATTGTGTTGTGTGTATGTGTTTTGGAACAGCAAATTTTTTCCCTAGGAAAAAAGTATGTTCGATGTTTTAAATTTTCGATTAATAGGTTTTGATATTAGAACACTTGAAATTTTGAAAGTTCGGTGTTCTAATATAGACCCGGGGGTGGGGTGTCTTGACTGTTGCCACGTTTCTCAGTTTTAGTACCATTCTCCTTCCATGATCTTGCCTGAATGTTGCAGGTCGTCTGTCACCCAGCCTATTATTCTGTTTGCTGCATGCCTTTGTTTCCTTTTGCCTTCTTCCTGTCTCTTCCAAATCATCTTCACCAGATCGTCCTTTGCTTTCATGCACATGTGTCCAAACCACAATAATTTGTTCTCTCTGACGCTTTCTGTAATTGGAGCTATTTTGACTTTTGTTCTGATGTCGTTATTCTTACCTGTTCCACACAATGCATCTTAACACCCGTCTATGGCATTTCATCATCTTCACCTCTAGTTTTCTTAACTGTTTTTTCTTCAGTGCCAAGGTTTCTGTACTATACAGTAGTACTGATTGCACCACTGTTTTGCACACCGTACTTTTCAGCAGCTGTGTCATTATTTTGTTACAAACTCCCTCCTATTCCTGTCCAGCTTTTCTGGTGCCAGTGCAGTTAACTGAACACAGATCTTCTGAGACTTTATCAGGGCTTTGTCCTTAGTCCTAGAGCTCACCGTTCACAGGTTTCTTTATTTCTCAGAGGTTTTGTGACTTCCAAATCACAGTGTTTAGCTAGTGTGTGGGTACCTTTTGCAGATACTGTTTAAAGATTACATTTACCTTGGATACTGCAGGTTAGATTTCTATTTTGGTATTGTTTTCATAATAGTACTCAGCATTGCCAATGGGAACTGGCAAAATGACCCCCACAGCTTTGTATCTCAATATGTTGTTGGATGTCCTTCAAGGATGCATCTGCAGTCCTTTAGCCCTTTGTATCTCAATATGTTGTTGGTTTTCACCACTGCTGTCTCTTTACTGATGATATACTATTGGCACAACAATCCCGCCCTGGTTATTTCTACCACTGTGTTCCTTTGTATAACCCCATTCTGCCTTGTTTTGGTTATTTCACCTAAACTGCAAAAATTTAAAACTTTACCAGAATTATTCTGCCAACCTTGCATATCTTCTCAGATGTTGTTCACTTTGTTTCTTTTTCTACTCTGCCTGGGCTTGCTTTTTATCACTTCCGTGATCTCTGACATCTTTCATCCCAGCTTCTATCTGCGTACTCCTGTCCTTCAGTCAGTAACGGGTTATATTCTTGCAGATGAGCTTGACAAGGATTTCTGAACTAATGCAAACCCATGATCTTACAGAGTCAGACACCTTTATGACTGTTTGAAACACTAGGATTCCTTACCATGTTTTCCACCATTTAGCTTGATGATAGCCTCTTGTGTATGCAGTACCTTTCTGCATTGATCATTTGGGTCTACATTCTTGAATGTAGTTTCCTTTGTGTGCACTCTTGCCACCCTTGGATGTCTTTATTTTTATCTGCAGCATTTTTTTGACTCAAAGGTGCATCTAAGAAACAGGTTATAGATCTTTCTGTGAAGCTTTGTGGAAATGTAATTGAAGCAAATTATAGGTATTAATGAACTGTTGTGAATAATGCATTGGGCTGCCACTTTCATTGATATTTATCTTTTTATTGTGGAACTACTCTTCTTAATATGAGAAGTATGTCTGGCCACAACATTTTTTATATGTTGAAAGAACCCTTCCTTATTACAAAGTGTATGGGACAGTCTATTTGAAGGTATTATATTTTTTGAAGGACCAAAGTAATTTACATTCTTTTTGACTTCTTGCAAAGGTGTGCAATATCTGAATTGATGATTTTCTTGTTGCCTGTAGAGGGAGGGAAGGAGGGAGTGAGTCCATGAGGTAGTGAGTGAGTGTGTGTCTGTGTACAGCTTGTGTGACGTCCCCACACTGGCCAGTAATCAAGGAGCCTGAATCCTCACCACTGACACTGGAGAGGGACATTCACTTGGAATATAAATGGATACACTCAGTATTTCCAGATGCAGACCTCTCTGCATCAAGCACAGTTTCCCTTAAGAGTACACAGGGCACACACACAGCCTGGGATCTGGGTGTCTGTAACTGTCTCTCTCCAGGTCCCCAATAAGGCTTCCCACTGGCACTTTCAAACCAGTGCTTCGTGTCCCTGCCCCAAGTAGCTGACACACACACACACACACACACACACACACACACACACACACACACACACACACACACACCTAGAAAAGGCTGGCACAGATTACCCGCTCTACCAACTTTGCCCAGACTATAAGGTAGTTTCACTGCCACCAGGCAGTTACTGTAAGGCTCTTAAAAGGATACCCACTTATACTGAGTGAAGTTAATATTAATACAAATGGTAATGTTGACCAAACAGCAAGGCTTTCAGGAGTGGCCAGAGTTATCACCAAATAAATGTGTGCAAATACGCTCAAAACTTAAATATTTTTCTAAAAGGATCAGCCACGATGAACATTTTAAATATATTTAATAATAAATAGTAAAAGAACATGAAAATACTAAATATGTATTTACAGTAAACACCAGAGTTTCAGTCACATGGAATATTAAAAAATAACACCGATGGAAAGATGTCCTTCATGGATGCATCTGCAGTCATAACAAGTGGGTTGTCCTGTCGTCAGGCAGCCCTTCAGTCGGCCGGATTCCAAAGTCCGGGTCCGGCTTCGGCTGATGTCGCACTCCACCCGACGTCATCTCTGTTGGTCTTCGGGTATAAAGGCATCAGCCGACGCCATTTTCCTCAGTCTTTCTTGCCGCGTGGCGCCCGAAGCAGAAGCTGTTCGCAAGTGCCGGTCGGTCGGATCCAGAGATTACTTCTACCGAATACTACTTCGAAGACTTCTAAAGCTAAGTACCCCGTTGGGGACTCTTTCTTGCCTCAGCCGATGTCAGAAAAAGTTAACAATTGTTTAAACTGTGGGAAGCAAATACCTCATAAAGATTTCCACTCTTACTGTCTGCCTTGTTTAGGCCCAGCCCACGACGTAGCAGCCTGTTCGGCCTGTGCTTCTTTCAACTGACGAACGCTTAGGCGTCGGTCGGAGTTTGCAGAACAGTTTTTCGGTTCTGATTTTGCGTACATTATGCCGTCGGATCCTCCGACTACCCAATCTAGCAAAAAACGCAAAGATAAAGACCGACACTCGCGGTCCGCGGTTTCAGCCGAAACCATGGTCAAGCAAACTGCGAGTGTCTCGGTTTCGGCCGAAACCGAGAAAACTGAACAAAGTACAGCTGAACCTATTCCTACAACTGAGGCCCCTGCTACAACTCTTGAAACGACTTCAGAAATTTTACCCACTACGGTGGTTGACTTATCAGACACCATCCCCTTGGATGTTTCTACCCCAGCACGTGGTGCTGCTAGGCCTCCAGCAGCCATGTCCATTAAGGCCTTCGCCAGGGCTAAAGCAGCCAAGACTACTAAAACAGTGCCTGTTAAGCCACCCACATCCAGGCCCCCTTCTAGTTCTCAAATGCTTACTTTGGCAGAAGATTTAATTTCTTTAATTAGAGGATCTCAATCTCACCCAGACAGGGCCTCTCAGCCCCAGAGAAGAGACCTAGGGCAGAGCCCCCCGAGCCAGTGTCCTCTGATGATTCTGCTGATGAATCAGACATAACTGACCAGCCAGAGGCTCCCTTCTCCAATTTTGAAGATTCTGATGCTGAAGAATCCATCCCAGCTGCTTCCCCACCAGAAGAATTCTCCTTTGGGGAAACCTTGCATGCCATGCGAGAACAGTTCCAATGGCAGCAACAGGATTTTTCAGACTGCAGAAAAGACTTAGGACTTTTCTGCACCTCCCACAGCACAGGCCCTTAGCTATACCCCTGTTCTCTCTGTGGTGGATGATGCTTTCAATGATGTTTGCTCCGCTCCAGATTCTTTACCCCAGCCCCTGCCAAACCAGACAGATTTTACAGGGTGCCAGATACTCATCACCACCTTTACAAGGCTCCACTTGCAGACCCAGAAACTATATCCCAGGGCCCCAAGGCAGTAGCCGACCATAGCTAAAAACCCTATTCCTTCTGAAAGGGAAGCAAGGTCATTAGACAGATGGGGTAAAAGGTCTACACTTCAGCTACTCTCTCAGCTAGAGCTTTAAACTGTCAGTTTCACATGATACAATACCAAGAGTTTATGCTGGATCAGTTAACTAAAAAAACTAACCACTGATGAATCTCTTGATAAGAAATATGTATTAGAGATGGTAAATAACATACAACAGGTTAGCAACCATTCCTTAAAATGTGGCTATGATGCACTGGAGGCTTCATTTAGATCAGCCATGACAGGCACAGTGATAAGAAGGCATGCATGGCTAAAGGAACAAGCTTTACCGGATTATGTTAAAGCTAAGTTGCTAGATGCTCCTATGGACAAGACAAGTTTGTTTGGTACATCTGCCCAGCAGGTTATGAAGAAAATGGAAGAAAAGGCAAAATCTGTTCAAACTGTTAAAGATTTCTTGCAGGTTCAACCCCCAAGGTTTAGCAGGAACTGGCCTGCCAAAATTGGTCCTTTCCTGACTCCACAAAATTTCAAAGGGGCAGGAATAGGCGTTCCAGAGGCAGAAACCAATCCAGAGGAGGTGCCTACAGAGGAAGACAGTGGCAAGGTAACAACAGAGGCACAGACACAGCCACTGCCACTACATCAACACAACCACAGTGACTTAACCTTAAATCCGCCTACCAGGGAACAAATAGCAGCTCCTCTAGGCGGAAAGTTAACCTTATTTTCAAAGAACTGGCACTACATAACAAAGGACAAGTGGATTTTACAAACCATAGATCAAGGTTACGGTTTCACTTCCACACTTTTCCAGTCAAAAGAGGAATGCCAAATCTACCTCCAAATCAAAAACAGAGGCTCTACGCCAGATAATGGAGTTAGCAAACATGAGAGCTGTGGAAAGAGTGCCAACAGCAGAGCAAGGAAAGGGTTCTACTCCAGACTATTCCTAGTTCCAAGAAAGGAAAAAGTTGGAGACCAATTCTCGACCTGTCCACCTTAAATACATACATCATTGTCCCAAAATTCAAAATGCTGACCCTACAGCAACTTCTTCCCATGCTGGGCAAGGAGTCTTGGCTGGTAACTCTAGATCTCAAGGAGGCATACCTGCACGTCCCCATTCGACCAATCTGCAGAAGATACCTCAGATTTCTTGCAGGATCAGAGCACTATCAATTCTCAGCATTGCCTTTTGGCTTATCTACTGCCCAGAGTATTCACAAAATGCCTGGCATCAGTAATCGCCCATTGCAGACTTCAGGGAATTCAAATTTACCCATACCTGGACGACTGCCTGCTACAAGGGGACAACAAAAGCAAGCTGACAACAGATTTACAAAGGGTTATTTACTTGCTACAAGCACTGGGATACACAGTCAATTTACAAAAGTCAAGGCTGATACCATCCCAAACAAGGACATTCTTGGGCGCGGAATTGGACACAGTAAAACAAATGGCATTCCTGACTACAGAAAAGCAAAAAGAACTCCTCTATACTTCTTGGCACTAACAAAACTGAACAAGTTAACAGCAAGAAAAGTACTGCAGGCCTTGGGCTTCATGGCATCATGCATAATCTTGGTTCCATTTGCCAGACTACATATGAGAAAACTACAGTGGTACCTAAAGAATTTATGGTCCCAACACAGACACAGTCTAGAAACAGAAATCCCACTAATTCCATGCTTAAAACAGGAGTTCCTATGGTGGGCTCAGGCATGCCAGTCAAACCCAGGCCTACCCTTTCGCAGATGTCAAGCAAGCCAGACCATCACAACAGACGCTTCAGACCTAGGATGGGGGGCCCACATGCTGGACAAATGCGTGCAAGGATTGTGGACACAGGATCAACTCCAACTGCACATCAACCTAAAAGAAATGCTGGCAGTGAAACTGGCAATCCAAAAGTTCAAACCATTTCTCAAAGAGGGCCAGTTGATGATAAGGACAGACAACACCACAGTCATGTGGTACATCAACAAACAGGGAGGCACTCATTCATACCCCATATGCAGAATGACCTTGGAGCTGTGGACCCTGGCACTCAGCTACAACATCCACTTACAGGCAATATTTGTACCAGGGAAAGACAATACCCTAGCAGACATATTAAGCAGAACCACTTCGGATGCCCACGAATGGAAGCTTCACCCGGACATCTTCAAGACCATCTCAAAGAAATGGGGAATGACACAGATAGACCTATTCGCATCACCTCTCAATCACCAGCTCAAAAAATTCTGCACAAGGACATTCCACCCATTAGCATGGAAAGTGGATTCGCTCTCTTTCAACTGGAAAGGCCTAACAGCATATGCATTCCCGCCTCTTCCTTTGATACACAAGGTACTACTGAAAATCAAGGAAGAACGTCCAAGGATAATCCTGATAGCTCCAAACTGGCCAAGACAACACTGGTACCCACTACTGAGGAGCATGTCTCGAACAATATGTGGACAATTCCCTGATGCCCTTGATGTTAACGCAGAACAACTACAGCATCATACATCCAAACCTAAAACCTTGCAACTGACTGCATGGAACATCACATAACAGCAGCTATTCCAGAACTTTCCCAAAGAGTTAAAGACATTATTCTTGAAGCACGCAGACCTTCAACAAGAAGGAACTATGCTGGAAAATGGAAAAGGTTTGTCATCTGGAGTACGGAAAGAGGAAAAGATGTGTCAAACATAGATATGCCTAACATTCTGGAGTATCTGGCGAACTTCTTCATTCAGGCCTGTCCTACTCCTCCATCAAGATACATGCATCAGCTATTTCAGCAGAATACAGCTTTGATACACCTGTTTTTTCGCACCCTTTGCTCAGGCAATTCCTCAGAGGAATCAAGAATGTAAAACCTCCAAGGAAACCACCATTACCAGCTTGGGATTTAAACTTTGTGCTAGAAAAGTTGACACTAGCACCCTTTGAACCAGCAGCAACAGCAGACCTACAACACCTGTCATGGAAAACTGCTTTCCTACTGGCAATTACTTCAGCAAGGAGGGTTTCAGAACTACAGGCCTTAATGGCAGTGCAACCCTTCCTAATCTTCCACCAAGATAGAGTGTCCATGAGGACTAATCCTACATTTATGCCTAAGGTGGTATCCAGACTGTCTTTAAACCAGGCAATCCACCTACCTACCTTCTTTCCCAACCCACAAAACAGAGGGAAAAAAATACTGCATACCTTGGATGTACATAGACAGCTACGCTACTACTTGGACAGAACAAAAATAGCAGAAAGACTGACCAACTTGTAGCCTATGCAACAGGAAGGGAAGGAAAAGCTATTTCCAAACAGACAATCTCCAAATGGATAGGAAATTGCATACGCTTCTGTTACTCCTTCCATGGAAAACCAATTCCACAGAACATAAGACCTCATTCTACAAGGGCAACAGCCACTACCACAGCCTTCTTACGAGGAGTGGCAACCAAAGACATTATTGAGGCGGCTACTTGGACCTCCGTGCATACATTTGCCAAGCATTATAATTTGCCTCTATATTCCAGATCCCGAGCAGGGTTTGCCACTGCTGTACTGCAAGGGATCCTAAACACACCATAATCTATTTTTTTATCCTCCTCCCCTAGTTGGCTATGGTATTCTACCCACTTGTTATGACTGCAGATGCATCCATGAAGGACATAGTACAGTTTTGTACCTACCATAAATGTAGATGTCCGAACTGGATAGCATCTGCAGTCAGGATTACCCTCCCTCCATCCCCTCTGTGGTACTCCTAGGGTGTTTACCCTTCTAATAGCTAGCTGTTGGGGGGGAGTCTTTTATGGTGTATTTGTTTGTGTATATGTACATACATGCTTATTGTGTTTACCTCTATCTATTTGGAAACATTGGCATCTATCCAAATTTTAGCCTGCAAGAGGGCTACTGGCATCTGGGGCAAGAAACACTGAGGAAAATGGCGTCGGCTGCTGCCTTTATACCTGAAGACCAACAGAGATGACGTCGGGTGGAGTGCGACATCAGCCGAAGCCGGACCCGGACTTTGGAATCCGGCCGACTGAAGGGCTGCCTGACGACAGGACAACCCACTTGTTATGACTGCAGATGCTATCCAGTTCGGACATCTACATTTATGGTAGGTACAAAACTGTACTTTTTACACAGTTATAGAAAAACAGTATTTAGCTCGCATCACTATCTATTTCTGATTGACTAAAATAATTACTGATCTCCTTCTATTCTCATGTTGCAGTATTCTCACTGTGGAATCCTCCGCCTTAGGCGACCCAAACATCCGGCTCCTATGCACTAGCTTAAGCCTGGTTGCTGCTAGGTGTGTGGACGTCACATGCAGGGCCATGAACCATGGGCCTTAAATGTGACGTCTGCATGCACAGACCCCAGAACTTCTCTGCAGCAGTCGAACATCAGCTTGCTCGCTTCACTCCATGCTTCAGAAGACATCTAAAGATAAGTATCCCATTGGAGAAAATTTCTGTTTTCTCTTAAGCTTAGGTTGCTGTTGCTTCCTTTTAAATAGCCAATGTCATCTAGAAAGGGGAAATGTAAGTGCGGCCGCCGGATTCCGCACAAGGATACCCATGAGCTTTGTTTGTTTTGCTTGGCCAATTCCACAACCATATGACCTGTAGCATTTGCCAATATGACCTGTAGGATTTGCCAATAGTTTGTTCCTAAAACCCTTCATAAGTTATAGTCTAGGGGCTGAGGGACATCTGGAAGAACTGGCGACTTCGGCAGGTACCTTTGTGGAAGCCACCCTAGAATATCCAGTTGGCACATCCTCGGTGGTTATTCCAACGTCAGCTTTGGCTAATGTTGAGGAGGAACCGGGCTTCACCAGACAGCCACCCACAGTGCCAGAACAGGACTCTTCTCCAACAGGCCAGACACCTGAACCTAGGCCTGGTCCTTCCCTATCTGCCCTAAGACCACTCCTCTTAAGAGGAAGCAAAAAATCTAAACATATTACCTCAACTGAAAACCAACCAGACTGGCAAACGTTCTCCCAGTCCTTGGTACAGGCCTTTATGGCTGTTAGGCCCACAGTTTCTCTTGCTACTACTTTGCCTACTCCCAGCCCTAGGCCACCTTCAGTTTCTTCCATTCCATCTGCTCAAATTCAGGAAGAAGATTCCGCTGCCTCCTCTTCAGATTAATCCTTGACATAACACATCCCAGCTAGCTTTTCCCCTGGACTACCACTCCCCAGACGAGGACTCCATGGAAGGGGACTCCCCACCAGAAGATGTTTCTTTTGGGGAGACTATATCCAAAATGAGTTAGTATTTTAAATAGGGTGCCATGCAGATGACTGAGGGTCAAAACAGGTATTTCTGCTGCTTCAAATGGAGTCAGCCTTCCCCTCTGCACTTCCCCTATGATTCCAGCTTACCTGGATGCATTTGCTGCAGCCTCCAAGACCCCTGAATGACAGCCCCTAACACAGTTAAAGAAAAACAGTATTTAGCTAGTGTTACTATCTCTTTCTGATTAACTAAAATAATTACTATTCCTACTTACTGAATAGAGCAAGGTAAGATGGGTGAATGGACCTTGTTGTCATATCCAAGAGAGAGAATACAGAATGCTGCTGATTCGTCAGTCTCCTCTAATATTAAAACATTATTTCTGTACAGAATGACATCACATACTTCTCATCATCTTACTCTGTTTCCTACACTATCCCCCATCACTAGAAGCTACCAGGGTTTTAGCACCTATTTTTATCATACACACAGAGCTTTGCTCAGATTAGCTGCAGGTGCTGGAAGTCATAAAACCATAAAACAGTTTCACTCTTCCTATAATAGTTGCAACCTGTTCTCTAGCACAGACATTGCATCTCTGGCTCCATTCAAAACTGTGAGATATTATCTTTACGGCTCAACCCATAAAGTAATTTAATTTCAAGAATATTTTGCAAAGTCAGGTGAATTAACATTAACCTCTTCACTTCCAGTATGTGCTGTTAAAATGTATACATTTAAAAACACATGAAAAAAGCACCAACTGATAAAAGAAACGACCACTTTAGGTTCCACACAAACACTGAATTTAATCCAATAAATGATTTAGCGCTTTCGTCCGCACAATGTCTGGACATCTTCAGAATAAAATATAAAAGTTCCCAAACACTTTTAAGATTATAGAAAAACACGCCCCAATGTCATTAATTAACTTTTAAAGCAAAATACATACCCATGAAAAATGTTTACACTAATGCAAACAAATACATAATAAAACCATCATAAAAACACGCCCCAATGTCATTAATTAACTTTTAAAGCAAAATACATACCCATGAAAAATGTTTACACTAATGCAAACAAATACATAATAAAACCATCATTAAAACATAAGCACACTGTTCATAGCATTCTGTATTTACACTGCTAACATTAAACATTTTTCATGGGTATGTATTTTGCTTTAAAAGTTAATTAATGACATGGGGCGTGTTTTTCTATCATCTTAAAAGTGTTTAGGAACTTTTATATTTTATTCTGAAGAAGTCCAGACGTGCGGACGAAAGAGCTAAATCGTTTATTGGATTAAATTCAGTGTTTGTGTGGAACCTCATGTATACATTTAAACAGTCGAAACAATGAATGTACATTTCTTTTCCTTACAGCAGTGCACACTGTTGATACATTTAACACAAGCAAACCTTACAAATACATTTTCAGCACAAGCATCTGTCCAAATGTATTTGATGTACAAATGACATATAATTATTTCCAAAATTCCAGCTAGCTGTTTTGGCATATGTTACAAATCCACTGCCCTACTTTTCCTGGCATAGCTGGCAGTACCTCCTATCGTCACAGCTTGTAATGGGTTTTAGCCCCATTCAGGATTAGTTTCACTGCCTTGCACTCTTTGATTGCTGGAATAGATTATGGCTTCCCCTCAACCCTGAATTTGATTGCTGGCTACTGGAAAGTGGTTAATTGAATACATTTGTTACTTAATTGGGTAGGTAGGCTGGTCAGACATGACCATTTACAGCCATGAGCTAGGGATCCAGTGAGACAAAGATGTTTGCAAGAAAATGTAAAGGTGAGTTTACTAAGAGTAATAATCTCTTATCGTGTCACTGCTTGGTGTTAGAACTCTGGTATTCAGAATGGTTTTAAATGTTCCTTTCCACCAGTCATAGTTTATATTGTGGTGGATTAGACTGAGTCTGTCAGGTACTCAACTGTCCCTTTTTGGACGAGTGTTCCCATTTTTAGGCCTAAATTTTCTGCCAGCTAATGATGTACCTAATCTTGGAGGTATGCCCCTATTTTTCAGGCTTGATTTGCCCCTTCACATAATTTTTGGAATTCCCCACACTGCGCATAATTTTTGAAGCTGTCTAATGCACAGAAAACTATACTATATAAGCAACACACTAGTGGCACCAATGATTTAAAGGAGAAGATGCATCTTGCATCTCCCTTTTTCAGAATCAAAAATATCTTGTGTGGTAGAATTTTGAAATACAGTTCATTAAAGTCAATAGATTTTAGACTGTCTCTTTGGTCACTTCTAAAAACCTGTGTTTCAGACTAGTACTCCACATTCATAGTGGAAGCTGAAATAGTTGCATGCTATTTGGTTTTCAAATTCTATGCATATTAGATGCCCAGATTTTTGGCCGTATGTACCTACTTTTTGAGGGCCTTTGTACCTGTTTTTAGTGTTTGCAGGTTGAAAGGTGTCCAGGTGCCAGGCAACTCTGAGAATTTGTCCTTGCCGAAAACAAATTAATTTACTTGATGCATTTATGATAACATGTCCCCTGTTATAACTTCAAGACTTGCTATGGGGCAGGGGATGAAGGTGTTCTGAAAATGTATTTATTTCTTTTTTTTTGTGTGAGGGCTTTTGTTAAAGCCAGAAGTCTTGAAAAAAGTGTGAGAGAGGTTCTAATGGAGGTCAGCCTGCCAAATATTAGCATGTGCATGTAAGACAAAAGTTAGAAATTCACATTTAAAAAAGCTGTCATGTATACTAGGTGGAAATAATAGCTTTTTATTATAATGACTACACTATCAATATTATCTTGGAATGAAAATGACTTTATAGGGATAGACAAGAAATAAAGAATATTGAATTACATTAAGAAATGCAGAGTGCAAATAGCAGCGCTGCAGGAAATGCTTTTGGAAAGAAATTCACAAGTGACTGACTTCTAGCCAGTGTAGGGTTTGTAGGGCATGACAATGGTGGGAATGTAGTTTGGCATTAGTGGCAAATCTAGTGATTTTGTTGCAGCAGGTGGAAAGTTTATTTAAGTTGGTTTTATTTAGATTTGTTAGCAAGGGAGAAGCATCTAGAAGTGTGGAGACAAGTTGAGTTCTGGCTATGGCAACACAAGATTCTGATGTTGGACACCTTTTGCATCTGTAGAGGGAGTCTGTGGATTTTAGAGATGGTTGTTGATATGTGCTTATTAAATTTAAGCTGTTGGTCAATGGTAATTCGTAGGAGTCTTGCCTTTGAGACTGGGATGATTTGGGTTTTGATGGAGAATATGGAAAAGGAGAGGTTGTTGGGCTTGGTTAGATGGGACAGTATGAGTTGGGTGTTTTTGGGGTATAGTATCTGTTGTGAGTTATTGAGCCAGTTGTCAGTTTCAGTAAAGGTAAGTTGGGATTTTTGTTGTAGGAGTTGGATGTTGGGTGCAGAGCATATGAGGGTTATGTCATTAGTGTACTGGACTATATCTGCTTTTGTGGTAGCTAGGTGGAGTTGGTTGGTGAAGATGTTAAAGAGAAGTGGGCCAAGGATAAATCCTTGGGGTACACCTAGGGTGACTGGGAGTTGGGGGGGGTTAGGGAGTTAATTTGACAGACTGGTGTCAGTTGTTTAGGTAGCTCTTGAACCTAAGCAGAGTGGGGGAGCCAAAAGTTGCAGTCAGAATGTCAGGTTAGAAGTTTCTTGTGAGATACCATGTCAAATGCCTTGGCTAAATTAAGGAATGTAGCTGAGACTAGTTTACCTTGGTTCCTGTAGGAGGTTATAGTATTGGTGTATCTGAGTAGGGCAGTGGAAGTATTGTGGGATGGGCAGAAGCCATGTTGAGTTGGGGAGAGAAGGTTACTGGAAAAGAGATGGGAGAGGATTTGGTGATGTATGCACCTGTCTAAACTCTTTGAGAGAAGTGAAAGAGTTGCTATTGGGAGATAGTTAGAGAGGCCACCTTTGTGTGGGGAATAATGAATGAGGTTTTCCACAAGGTTGTCCCAGTGTTTTCGGTAATGGATCTGTTAATTAGTAATGAAATAGGATAGGCTGTGACTGTGGATGCAAGTTGGAGGTATTTGGCGTGGAGGTTGGCAGCAGTGAGGGTGGTAGGTTTGAGTTTAGTTAAGAATTTTTGTATAGAGGATGTTTGTACATACTGGCTTCATTGAGAAGGGGATGATGTTTTGTTAGGTCATAGGGGGTTTGGGGATGTTGCTGGGGGTAGAGTCATTTATGAGTTTAAGTATGGAGGAGGTGAAGTAATTGTTAAAGCTACAGGCTATGTCAAGGTCTGAGCCAGATGTATTGGGGGTGGTGTGGTGGATTTGTCGGGCTGGAGGATACTATTTACTGTTGCCCAGAATTTCAGAGGGTTGGTATTCTATTTCTTTTGCAGGGAGCTGTAGTAATTTTGCTTATCTAGCTTTACTGTTTTTGGCCTTATTACGCAGTTCAGGAAAGGCTTGTCTAGTTGTGGGTGTTCTGTGATGGCTCTGTGTTTTCCAGGCTTTGTCCCTATTTTGGAGTAAGGTTCTTGTGTTTTTTCGGAACCAGGAGGTGGGGTTGTTGCATACCCTAATTGTTTTTATGGGAGCTAGTTGATTGAGGATGTTTATAAATGTGGAGTTGAAATATTCAACTGCTCTGTCTAGTGGAAGAGTTTTGATGGGAGACCAATCACAGAATTTTAAGGCCCTGAGGAAGTCCTATTTGGAGAAGTTTTTGTGAGAGGGGGTTTGTAGGAGAGAGGGGGAGTTGATGGTTTTTAGCTTATGTCTAAGGATAAAGGTGGGGCTGTGGTCACTGAAAGCATTGACCAGTGTGCCACACAGGTGGGCAGGTTTAGGCTGATTGTTGAGGATCCATTCTAATGCAGATTCCCTTTTAGTGGCCTTGTCTATACGTGTAGGGGACTGGATGAGTTGGGTGAAGTTATATAGATTGATATGGCACATGAAAGTGGGAGAGTGTATGGCGCTCCAGTCAACAATAACATTGCCTAGTATGATGGTTTCCTGGGGTAGAGAGTGGGAGGCCCAGTGGAGTATGGTTTCAAGGATTGGTAGGTTCTCACCTGGAGGTATATAGATGACAATTAAGTTAACGTTTTTGTGTTGATTTAAGTAGAATTTTGCAAGTAGGGTTTCAGTGTTTTTGAAGTCTGGGGTCTCTATATGTTGGAATTGAACTTTTAAGTTAGTTTTATGAAGTAGGGCTATTCCACCGCCTCTTGTGTACCCGGTCAGACCTGAGAATATTGTAACCAGGTGGGGTTATGGAGTTGTCACTGATATGTGCTTTAAGCCACGTTTCAGTGAGGACTGTGATATCAGGGTTGTGTAAAGAGATGGCGGAATGAAGCTCTTCTGTTCTGTTCATTATACTGTGGATGTCTAGTTTCAGAATTAGTACGTTGTTGGAGATTTGTTTGGAAGGAAGGTAGGAATTATTGTTTCAATTGGTGGGGGTTATGGGGCCTAGGTTAGGGTGAATATCACCACCTAGTAATAATTGGGTAGATATGGATGTAATAGTTCTGAGATACAGTATTATTAGGGAGTGGAATTGGAAATTTGTTTTTTTGGATGGAGTGGAAAGATACTTTGGGGGGATAGGGAAAATGGAAGTTTGGTAGTTGGGTGTTGGGAGTATGCTTGTAAGCCTGGGGGGTTGATATTGCTGTAGGGTAGGGTGGGTGATTTCAGGTTGCTATAGTGGGTAGTTTGGAGATAACTGGTGCTGATGGTGGCTATGGTGAGATATGTGAGTAGGGAGGCTAGTAACAGAATAGTATGTTGAAAAAGAGGCATATTGGAGTGGTAATTGGTAGAGGCGGGAGGTTCTTGTATTAGAAGAGGGGTGTGGAGTGGATGGGAGAACAGCCGGTTGATAAAGAGTGTTGGAATAGGAGGGGCCGGACCAGAGTGGGGGAAGTTGTGGGAGGTGTTGGGGTTGTGGATGTTTGGAGAGAAGGTAATGGATGGGTAGGGTGTATTGGCTGGTGGGTGTGGTACAGTGGATTAGCTGATTTGGGGGGAGGGTGAATAAATGAAGAAGTAGTGGGGAATGGGTGGGAAATGGGGGCAGGGTAGGGGAGCAAAGTGAACCCAAGCGAAGTGAGGGTGAACGGAACGGGGCTACACCAGGAACACAGAGTTGGCGCCAAAAAAAAAAAAAACAATCAATGAATGAACAGTATTCGGCCTGGTAAGTAAGTCGGCCTTTTCTGCACCAAGGGTCTGAGGACTGAGATCGTGGGTTATTTATCGTGGTGTGCCAAACCTGTGAGGGGTAGGAGGTTAGGAGTACGGTTTACCTGGTGAGAGAGGCACCCTGCACTGAAAGGCTTCGAGCTGGCAGCTTACAGGGGGAATAGATTTCAGGTAGGCAGAAGGAACAGCTTGAACCATTCTTCTGATATCTGTTGTACCTTGGAATATACTGCCACCTAGTGGAATAAAGATTAATTTATGGAAGGCCTTGGGATTGAAATGGGGTGGAAATGGGTGTTTAGATGTGGGTCAGAGGGCTGGGTTGCAAGTGTGCAATCCTGTAATTGCTTTTACAGCAGTCAGCAGAAACATATTACGTAGGTAAACTGCCAACAGTTGGTGGGGCAGCTTTAGTTAGATTTTGACCTACATTGTTTCCTTATTGAAGGGCTCCTTTTAGCTGGTGGTCTTTTTGTACTGGAAGCACCCATCAAGAGAAATGAGCACTGGAAGGGGGGAGTCTGCGTCGGGGACCTCTACCAATGCTTAGACTGGCTGAAAAAACAAAAGGGAGAATTTACTACGTATGTTAATGAACTGGATTTTGAGTCAGGTTACAAATACAAAATTCTGAATTAAGAGCAGAAAAAATAATTAGAAATGGATATATTCAACTGTTGGCTATAGGTCACAAAGTTTCTGCATGATATAAGAACAAGAGGTATACCTGAACAAGTTCAACAGCAGGCAGACAGAGTAAAAAAGACTGTGAGTCAGCTTCTGTACCTAAACCCACTGCTGCTGTTTTTGTCATTTAGAACCAGCTCCTGCTGGAGTGAGGGATACCTTAAACCACACAGGGGAATGCTGACAGTACTATGCATTGGTAGTGCCGATAAATGATATTGCAACAGAACAAACAGTAACATACAGCAAAGCAGCAGTGAACAGCATACACCTTATTTTTGGGTTCAACAGCTTTGGTAGTGATGATAAATGAATAATGCAACTGCACAAATGGCAAAATACAGCAAAACAGAGTGAACGATATAAAACTTATGATTGGGTTCAACAGTTATGCTATACGTTTAGTTATTTATATTAGCTAAACAAATACAGGTCAAGCACAGGAAAAAGTAATTCCAACAGCGGTTAGAGGCTATATTAAAAAATCAGAGTTAGACCACAATGAGTAGTTAACAGTCCATGCGTGATGTACATTCACAGTAGCGGATACAGAACGCTGCAGTGACTGCTGCAGGAAGAGCCAGTAACCAGTTAAGCAATAAACTCTCCACTATTCACAGTTGGCTACACTTTGTGTGTTTTTTTTGAGAACAAATACAGGAATATGCAGCATCAATTGGGCCATTTAGTCAGTGAGCAATTTATCATGCTGCGTGGGTCAAGTTAACAGAAACATGCACAGGTACATGCAGCAACACTGTGGGAAAAAAAGACTAGAAGCAACTAACCAAAAAGTTGCTCCACAGTGCCAGATTAATCCACTTTGGTGGTTTTAAATGGAAAAACACTCACAGGCTGTTCGTGCACAACTTTGTGTAGCTGCATTCAGTAAGGTACACAAAGTACTGTTCTGCACTGAGTGGTTAACTGCTCTAGTGGGGTTTAAGATACCAGAAACAGATAAGTTTCTGCCACGTACATTGCGGGTAGGGTAGTGAGCATATGATCAATATCCTGCCCTAGTGAGCAGTTTACTGTACGAACATGGTAGTCATTAACAGAAGCAAGCAGCAGGACTGTTCTAGAAGACAGTAATACAGTACAGGGTGTAGATAGAAGCACTTGCCAGATGGCACACTCGCAATGGGATAGAATCCGTGAAGCTGGAGGGGTTTAAAGATGGTGGCAAGGGGCTAGGTGTCCTTTATTGATTCTTGGGGGGACAGGGCATGTCACCAGTACTGGAGAATCGGTCAGTTCTGGCCAGGTAGAACTTGCATGGACTGCACATACAAGGAATGCAGAGTTGGCACCAAAAAAAAAAAAACAATCAATAAATGAACAGCATTCGGCCTGGTAAGTAATTCGCCCTTATCTGCACCAAGGGCCTGAGGACTGAGATCCTGGTTATTTATGGTGGTGTGCTGAACTTGTGAGGGTTAGAGGGTTAGGAGAAATTTAAGGAATGAGTTTTGGAAATTATTCAAGAGTTATTAGAGAAGACAAAATGTTGTTCAGAAGTGATAGCTAGTGAGTAAATCGAGTTTAAAAAAGTTTAGAAATAAGAGAATGGCGAGAGAGATGGCTGAGAAGTCATGGGAATTATTTAGCGGGGCTGACAAAGGTTGAAGTATTGCAGAATAAAGGAAATCTTCGAGAACAAGAAGAGTGCTAAAGAGAAAATCATAGTATTTGGATAATATGCATGAGTTTAGTAGAAAGACTACTGTTAAGCAGCTATTATATAACCACTTCTGAGCACAAAAACCTAACAATGAATCAGGCAACAGAAAGTAGAAAGGGCTGTTGCCAAACTCTGGGAGCCTACAACAAGAAAAATAACCAGTGATCCTGTAGAGGCATTACAGATATTTTGGAAATTTTTTGAAAATGTATGTAAAGCAGAGGAATGTGGAAATCAAGAAAGAGCACAAATTGAAATATTTATGGAGGACTTGGGTATGCCAAGATTAGAGGTAGATGAGGCTCAACTATTAAGAGAGGAAAAGACGAGATAAAAATGGTGACATATAATTGAGCCTCAGGAAAGTCTTCAGGAACACCTGGCATTCCTGTGGAAGTTTGGAATTTAGGAGGGAAGAAAGCAATAAAGATCTAAAAGATCTTAACAAGTGTTTTAAAAGGAGAGAAAGAACCAACATCTTGGAAGAAAGCTGTGGTGGCTATATTATCCAAAGACGGTAAAGATCCATCAGACCCAGCTTCATATAGACTCATTTCAATTTTAAACTATGATCATAAAGTGTTTATGTCTGTACTAGTTAAAAGAATGACAAAGGTGTTGGAAAAATTGATAGACGTAGATCAGTGTGGTTTTGTGGCGGGGAGGCAAACATTTGACATTAACAGAGCACTGATGATCTAGAGGGAAGCAGAATGTAAGGTAGTGCCACTGCTGTTGGTGGGTCTTGATGCAGATAAAGCATTTGACAGCATAAGCTGGGATTTTGTGAGTAGGGAAATGGAAGTATCTGAATTCTCTGATAAAATAATAAGGTTAATTAAGAGGATGTATGAAGAATCGGAAGTAAGTGGGAGGGCTCCTTTTTGATAAGTGGTGTTTTGAACAGAGGAAACAGGCGGGATGCCCTCTTTCCCGTTTGTTTATTTGCTGTATATTTAGAGCCATTGAGAAAGAAAATAAACGAGTCAGAAATTCAAGAATATAATTGGTACAGTAATCAGGAAAAGTTGGGTTTATTTGCAGCTGATATTGTTTTGTATGTCAGTGTTGTAGAACATTTTGAAACGGTTTCAAGTCTTTTTGTGATATAAAATGAACATAAAACAAGGGCAAAACTAAATCTCATCAAGACATCTACTTGTCCTTTGTTTGCTTAGAGGAGTAAGGACCTGTTAGTGGGCTATTTCGTGTGGTCCAGCGGTGCAAGGTTTGATTCCCTCAGCTCCCATTTCTTAACTATGTGAGTGTGAGCACGTCACTTAACCAGAGACTGCTCCTGGGATAAGTTTGAAAAAAGTCCATGGAGATCAGTGCTTTACCCCAGAAAAGAAATACAAATGAATTAAATGGCTATATCTGTAAATTATGTACCCCACACATAGATTGGTTCAGCAATACCTGAATTTATTGGGACACACAAGATGAAGTATTTAGGAGTATGAATTAAAAAAAAAGCTTATGTTACGGCAGCTAAGGACATACAGGAAGAGTGTAAGCAATAGATAATATAAAAACTGAGAAACTGGAAGCACTTCTCTATGTATATTAAAATGTAAGCAGTGAAAATGTTTTTAGTCCCTTTAGTTTAATAGCCAGAAGAGAAGTTGTGGACATTCATAGAGATGAATTGCATTTATCTGGGAGGGAAAGAGTGTAAGAGTTAAAGTGGGTTAAGTTGATCCTTCCAGTTGAACAAGGTGTTTAGGATTACCTGATTTGAAAAGATATTTTAGAAGTACATGATTAAAGCTTGTATAAACACAAGCTGAAGGTTATAATTCAAAGTGGAAAGAGATGATAAAGGGGGGGGGGGGTTCAAGAAATAAGGAGATGAGTGGGATTTTGAATGCAGATCCTTAAGAAGAATATTATTATTATTGTTATTACTGTTATTATTATTTAACATTTGTTTACCAGGGTAATCCAGCTGGACAACTGGTGTCCATTTTCAGCGGAGTTGTGGGGAGAAAAGCTCCAGACGTTACAGAAAATAAAGTAATGACAGATATGTTACAAACGTATAAAAACAAAAGAAAACATTTACAGTAGGGTAATAAGAGACATAGTAGATGAAATCTAAATGGAAGACTAATAACAACAGAGAATATTGTATTCATAAAGTAGCAGAACGTATTCTAAGAACTAAGCCGACATGGGAATGTAGAGCGATTTTGCCGATATGGGGTACAGAAAATAGGGAAGAGGAGGCTGAAATTTAGTGGAGAAAAACTTGAAAAGGAGCCAAGGTGTTGGGAGCAGATAATTTAGAGAGGGAAAGAAAATAGAGTGAGGTGAGGACAAGGAATTGTTTGGACTGAAGCTAGAGGCTGCCTTCTCTACCAGGGATTAATATCAGAGTATAGGCAAATAGCAAGGGATAGAGAAATTGTAATTTAAACATCTGGTAGGGTTTTTAGTTGTATCTAGAACAGAAGCTGCTGTTAAGATAGGGTTATTTAGGGCATATCAAATATTGCAGGATAAGTATAAGAATCAATCAGAAGAGATCGGAAAAGATTGGAAAAAGAGACTGGCAAAGCAGTTAGCAAGAGGGCAATGGGAGGACACGCGTATGGTTCTCAAGTATGCAGCAAAGTCTCGAAGGTTGATAGTTTTTGCTTGGAAGTGTTTGCATAGGTATTTTTTGTACCACAAGCAGACTTCAAAGAAGTTTTCCTCGGGTAGGTAGGAAGTGTTGAAGGTGAGATGGGGAAGAAAGAGGTAACTGGTAACATATGATGTTCTTCGTTTTCCATTGCTGCAGTCCTTACTATTGGGTATAGTCCGCATCCAGTCGGCCCGAATACCAGAGTATAAGGCTGACGTCGGTCAGGGCGCATTAGACTGACGTCAGTACGTCAGGGTACTAATGCGCATGACCGGCGTCATATCCTCAGTCTTTTTTGCCGCGTGGTCCGATGCAGAAGCAGTTTTGCGAGTGCAGGTTGGCGTTCTGAAATATTTCCGAAACCGGAGTTTCAGACCGAATCAGAGTTGGCTAAGTACCCGTTGGAACATTTTGTTTTTCTTGCCTCAGTATTTAACCGGATGTCAGAAAAAGTGAATAACTGTATTTCTTGTGGGAAACAAATACCTCATAGGGATTACCATACTTTGTGTATACCTTGTTTAGGGCCTGAGCACGACGTTGTTGGTTGCCGCTCTTGTGCTAGGTTTAACAAACGCACTATTAAGAGGAGGTTAGACTGTGCCAGATTAGTGTTTGGGAAGCGTTGCAATTATAAATTGCCGTCGGATGCTCCGACGCCCGCTTCGTCCAAGAAACGCAAGGACAAAACAGCGAAGCCTAGGGTTGATGAACCGGCAGTCCCGGACGTCGGTTCTTTAGATGGCTCAGTGGAGCCAGAGGTTTTGCCAGGAGTTTCTATGGAGTCTCAGGCAGAAACTTTACTTTTACAGGATGTACCCTCTCAGGAGGCAGGCCAGGCTGAGGGGGCT
The DNA here is from genome assembly GCF_019279795.1 of Protopterus annectens. Classification (NCBI taxonomy): domain Eukaryota; kingdom Metazoa; phylum Chordata; order Ceratodontiformes; family Protopteridae; genus Protopterus; species Protopterus annectens. The sequence continues at coordinate 785,101,531 of NC_056750.1, read as the reverse complement.
TCTCAAGTAACTATTCTTCCCTCTCTTCCCAAAGTGGTTAGAGCCTCTCCTTCTGTTGCCAAAACTTCTTTTAGAGGTAGGCCAACTTCAGCTTCAGTAGGGGCTTCTCCTAGCCTTTCGGGTTCTGTACCTAAGAAACATATGCTTAAAATGGCAGAAGATTTGATTACTATGATTAGAGGTTCTATGGGCCCTCCTGATAAGAGGCCTAGAGTGGAACCAGAGTTTGACAGTTTTGAACAGGGTTCAGGGGCTTCTGAGTCTTCTGGAAGATTTGCAGGAGTATCCTCATTATTCTGATTCTGATGTGGATGATGCCACTCCTTGGCTTCTCCTCCTGAGGATTTTTCATTTTCAGAGACTCTGCATTCCATGAGGGAGCACTTTAAATGGGAAGGCCAGGATTACTCTGATTCCAGGAAGAGACTTAGGGAATTCTTGTTCTTACCCCAGCATAGGCCCTTAGCTATACCTCCTGTGTTGCATCTCGTGGAAGATCTTTCTGCAGAGGCTTCCCTGAACCCTGATTCTTTGCCTCCTGCTCCTGTTAAACCTGATAGGTACTATAGGGTGCCCGAAGCTCATAAGTATTTGTTTAAGAGTCCTAGGGCGGACCCAGAAACTGTTTCTCAGGGGCCTAAAGGTGTTAAGGCCTCTGTGGTTAAAAATCCTGTTCCCACTGACAAAGAGGCAAGGGCGTTAGATAGGTGGGGTAAGAAAGTGTATACTTCTTCCACTCTAGCCATGAGGGCGTTGAATTGTCAGTTTCACATGCTGAAATATCAAAATTATCTCCTTTCACAATTGAAATCTAAGGTGGATGCTTTGGCGGAAGGTATTGATTGTAAAGACTTGCTGGATTTAGTTTATGTGTCTGAACAAGTGGGCAAGCATTCTTTGCAATGTGGTTTTGATGCTGTGCAGGCCTCCTCGAGGGTGGCTGCCACTAGTTCTGTTCTTCGCAGGCATGCCTGGTTGAGGGATCAAAATTTGGCTGAGCATGTTAAGACACGGATTTTGGATGCTCCTTTACAGTCTGATGTGTTGTTTGGTTCACCTGTGGAAGCAGTTTTAAAGAAAATGGAGGACAAAGCTAAGTCTATGCAAACTGTTAAAGATTTTTGCAGGTACAGCCACCAAGTTTAGTAGAAATTGGCCTGCTAAGGGGTGGACATATCCTGCTTATGATTCCCAGTCTAGGGGTAGGTCTAGGCGTGGTAGGGGCAGGGCTCAAGGTTCTTTTAGGCCTAGAACAGGAGTTCACCTGCTCAGACTTCTGGTGAGGGCAGGGGTCAGTCCTTTCGTAAACAGACCCAATGACATGCCTTTTCAGCTGCCAGTACATTCTCGCCTGGCAGCTCCTTTGGAAGGACGACTGTCTCTTTTCAAAGAAAATTGGGATTTAATTACTCAAGACAGATGGGTGTTGGACATCATTCAGCCAGTCCCTGTATCAGAAAGGGGCCTAGGATTTTATTCTCGCATGTTCCTAGTACCATAAAAGGGGAACACGTGGAGACTGCTTTTGGATTTATCTCTCCTCAACACTTATCTGGACATTCCCAAGTTCAAGATGTTGACGTTACAACAGCTTTTACCCCTGCTGGGCAAAGATCACTGGATGGTAACTTTAGATCTCAAGGAAGCTTACCTTCATGTGCCTATCAGGCTAAGTTACAGGAAGTATCTGCGGTTTCGAGCTGGGGATTCTCATTATCAGTTCTCTGCATTGCCCTTTGGCTTATCTACTGCGCCCAGAGTATTCACAAAGGTTCTGGCTCCAGTGATAGCTTACTTCAGGCTACAAGGACTTCAAATCTATCCTTATTTAGACGACTGCCTGATTCTGGCTCAAGAAAAGGAAGACCTTCTACAGCATCTGGAATATCTTATAGCAGTGCTAAGATGCCTAGGGTATTCTGTGAACGAAATAAAGTCCAGTCTAGTACCCTCTCAAGACACGTGCTTTCTGGGTGTGAGCCTGAATACAGCAGCCCAGATGGCCTTTTTAACCCCGGACAAACAAAAGAGTCTATCACTTTACTTCCATCAACTATCTCATCAGTCCGTGCTGACTGCAGAGACAGTCCTTCAAGCATTAGGGTTCATGGCATCTTGTATTCTGGTGCTTCCCAATGCCAAACTGCATATGAGGAAGTTACAATGGTATCTCAAAAATGTATGGACACAGCACTGCCAGGATTTAGACACTGTCATTCAAATAATACCTTGCCTTCAAAGAGAATTTTTGTGGTGGGCTCAGGAATGTCACCTAAACACGGGACTCTCTGTGACCCGGCCAGAGGCGAGTCAGATTTTACCGACAGATGCCTCAGACATTGCTTGGGGAGCTCATCTAAATGGAAAGTGGATACAAGACAAGTGGCCTGCCAGACTACAGCATCTACATATCAACATGAAGGAGATGTTAGCAGTCCAGTTCGCATTGCTGGCTTTCAGGGAGTTACTTCTTCCAGGGCAGGTGTTGATTCTAACAGACAACACAACTGTCATGTGGTACTTCAACAAACAAGGGGGAACACATTCTTATCCTCTATGCAGGCAAGCGATGATTTTATGGGAGACTGCGCACGCTTGCACCTAACTCTTCAGGCAAGGTTTCTGCCAGGAGCACAGAACTCCTTAGCAGATGTGTTAAGCAGACAAATCATGGATCCCCACAAGTGGAAACTGGATCTTCATGTATTTCAGAAATTGACAGTGTCATGGGGAACTCCAGACATAGATCTGTTCGCTTCTCCACTAAACCACCAGCTGCCACAGTTTTGCACAAAGGGGTTTCATCACACAGCTTGGAAAGTGGATGCTCTGTCTTTCAGTTGGACAAACCTTCATGTGTATGCCTTTCCACCTCTGCCTCTTCTTCCAAAGGTACTGTTAAAGGTCAGACAGGACGGGCCAAGGATGATTTTGATAGCTCCAGATTGGCCTTGGCAACACTGGTACCCTCTACTACGGAGTCTGGTAAAGAAGCCTCCATGGCCTTAACCTTTGATTCCACATCTGTTATCCCAGCAGGACGGTCATCTGCTCAATGTCAAGCTTCACTCTCTTCATCTGACAGCCTGGCATATTCTGTGTTGAAACACAGCAGGTCTCAACTTCCTCAACAAGTTTTAAATGTGAATAGGGAAGCTAGACGACCTAGTACAAGGAAAGTGTACGCAGCAAAATGGAAGAGATTTTTATTTTGGAGTAAAGCAAAGAATTTGGAGATTTCTGAGCCTAATTTGAGTATGGCTCTTCAATATCTTACTGAGTTACTGGACAAGGGTCTGTCCTTCTCTTCCATTAAGATTCATGCTGCAGCAATCTCAGCTCACTATGATTGTGACCCACCATTGTTTTCGCATCCTTTGTTCAAGCAGTTTCTTAGAGGGCAAAAATATAAGACCCCACGTAGAGCTCCTACTCCTGCTTGGGATCTCAATTTTGTGTTGGAAAAACTTACTCTACAACCTTTTGAGCCTGCGGCTACTGCTGAATTGAAATATTTGTCATGGAAGACTGCTTTTTTGTTGGCTATTACTTCTGCAAGAAGGGTGTCTGAGTTGCAGGCCCTTATGGCAGTCGAGCCCTTTTGATTTTCCATAAGGATAGGGTATCATTACGTACTAATCCTTCCTTTATGCCTAAGGTGGTTTCTAGTGTGGCTTTAAACCAAACTATTCATTTGCCTACTTTTTATGCAGACCCCCAAAATAAAGGGGAAAAGATTTTGCATACTTTAGATGTACACAGGCAATTGCGTTATTACTTAAGCAGGACTAAGGATTTTAGGCAGTCTCAGCAGTTGTTTGTTTCTTTTGCTTTGAGTTCAGGGCAAGCCTGTGTCAAAACAAACTATTTCTAGGTGGATTGGCTTTTGCATTGCATTTTGTTATTCCCATCATGGCAAGGAGGTTCCAGCTGGGATTAGGCCTCATTCCACTAGGGCTACTGCCACTTCAACAGCATTTCTACGGGGCGTGGCAACTAAGGATATTTTGGAAGCAGCTACTTGGAGTTCAGTGCATACTTTCTCTAAGCATTATCACCTTCCTATCTACTCTAAGTCTAGGGCTGGTTTTGCCACAGCTGTTTTGCAAGGCATGTTGTCAGCTCCTGCTTCTTTATGATTTGCCAGCCTCCCTTACCTCTGCTTTGGGATTCTACCCAATAGTAAGGACTGCAGCAATGGAAAACGAAGAACATAGTACAGTTTTGTACCTACCATAAATGTAGATGTTCGAGGATTCCATTGCTGCAGTCCAATTTACCCTCCCTCCTTCCCTCTGTGTTTAGGGGTGGTTGTGTAGGTGAGTTTACCTGCTTATATTTTTGTATATATTGTTCATGTTTTGGTGCAGGTATTTTGGGCCTTGTCTTTTTAGGGTCTTCTGACATCTGCGGCAAGAAAAGACTGAGGATATGACGCCGGTCATGCGCATTAGTACCCTGACGTACTGACGTCAGTCTAATGCGCCCTGACCGACGTCAGCCTTATACTCTGGTATTCGGGCCGACTGGATGCGGACTATACCCAATAGTAAGGACTGCAGCAATGGAATCCTCGAACATCTACATTTATGGTAGGTACAAAACTGTACTTTTTGGGAGTGTAGTGAGTTGGCAGATTTTAAAAATTCCCTATGGATTACTCTGTCAGAAGCATTGGGTGAGAAATGCCTATAGCTAAGGAGCTGTAGTATGGGAATGTGGACTGTTTTTGATACATTTACCTTTTTGGAAAAGACTTAGCATGTTTAAAGCCAGTAGACAGAATTTTTAATATTTCCAGATACAGGCCACAGTTATGTGTAGATTCAAGGTAAGTTTTGAACAAGGAAAGTAAAACATTACATATTATAACTGGAATTCATGGAGAGCCAAACACCAGCCCCACTTGCTGTGCTCAGACAGGTCCTGTTGCACTGCTTAATGAAACTCAGTTCAGGACCACAAATGTACTGGATAGTGCTAAACTGCATTAAAATGTAATCTGCACTTCTGTGAACTTCCCGTTTAGTGGCAGATGGGTATCTTATCACCTAGTGTTACCCTGTAGTGCAGGTTATGTACAGAGTCTTGTCCAGATATACACATGCATACAACCCAAAATGGGTAGTAATTGTTGCTAGGCAGTGCTGACACTGGAAGCAGATCTTTTTTATGTTAACTGCAGTTTGTCAGCTGTTTTAACATGTAAGTAGCCCTTAAACCATTTCATATAACAGCTAGTTTGACAGCCTGTCTCTCTCCAGCTATACATTTATTTTAATAAATGAGAGAGAACTATGACAGACTGGCCGGAGAATATTTAGACCTCACTGCTGCGAAAGTACACGGTATTGCAGAGGCTGAAAGGACTATGCAGAACCTGTGGCTGGAACAGAATAACAATAAATTCTCTCCAGGTAGGTATTTTATAGAAATTTGCAACCAGAATGAATGAATGAACTCTGTATCAGGGAGGTGCTTGTATCCTTGAAGATGTCAAAGCCATCAAAAAGCCAGTGGAAGGGTCAGTCTGCTCAGATGATTAGAGTTACGATGTGTTAATGAACTGCTTCCTTTAGTCCAGGGTTTAATTCCCTCAGCTGTCAATTACCTGCTGCGTGACTGTGTGATCAAGTCACTTGACGGTGCTCTTGGGTTGGCCAGGAAAAGGGACATGTGCCCAGTGGGCATAGCCAGTTAACAAATAAGCAATTAAATAAATGTTATTAACTTAAATTTGTTAAACTGGGATTGAGTACGAACAACAATTAACTAAATCTCAGCCCAGAATGCATATCAAGAGAATGAAGAGTAACTGTCAGCAGTATAGATAAAAGCAAACCGTGATATCTCTAGTATCATACACAGCTCTGACGTACTAAAAACCTTTGACATCATGTGGACCAGTTTATGTTGCTTGATTAGCTTAATGATGCAGACTTCAGTGAAAAGCTCTGGGACTTACTAAAGCATTGGCATTGTTCTTTACTTTTCTTATTTTATATCTGCAGTGGTCTCTCAAGGTTCTGTGATGGTGCCCCTTCTATTTTTCCTTTTCATAATTCACTTCCATGCTCCTATAAAAAGGCTTTCAGCTGCTCTATATTTATACAGTCTTTTAGAGCTGGGTCTGGTCTGTACAGTGTGCAAATATTTGAATCTCTGTAAGCTGAGTTCACTTATTTTTAATAAGTGTAGAAGCATAAAAATGTATTTTATTAGAGCTAAAATGAATCCAACACTGTGAAGAAAGCTAATTTTTTATTCCAAGACAGGGTTTCTGATGATTATGGCCTCTCATTAAATGGTGCTGCTATTTTCCCTTATTTTTGGTATGCCCTCTCCGGTCATTCTTCTGAGAATACATTGATTTTGTTTCCAGAAAAATAGTTATCATAGGAAATTACTAGGCTATTGACCTGGAGGTTATTTTAAGTCTAGCAGTTTCATCCCAATATAATAGCATGAAAGTGCTAGTCAGTACCGAATGTTGCATTTATGATGACTGACCATATGCAGGAGGGTTGTGGTGCTATCCTCGGTAGGAATTTACGGTGCCTCAGCCACTCACCCAGGTTCCTCCTGAACAGTGTCGTAGAGGTGCTCTGTTTCACATGAATTGGTAGCCTCTTCCAAAGACAAAGCAGTCGCTGACAGATAAACTTGCCCCTCCAGCATGTCTTATTTAAGTTTCAGGGCATATTTAGGTCTCTGGAACGGGTAGCCCTACTCCTGTTTGATTTACTGATATGCAGCAAGTTCATTTGGTTTGGGACTTGGATTGCTCTGTAGGCCAGACATAAGTCTACCCTAAGAAATCTGTAAGACTCAGAGTTGACAGCGACTTTAGTCAGTCCTTGTAAGGCACATGCTGGAGCCCCTTGATCTTACCTTTGAGGTCTATCTAGTTGATGCAGGTGCTTTGTACTGTACATGCAGAACGGGGTGTTATTCTCAATTGTGGGCCAGATTAGTGCCGAGTATACAGCGAGTATAACCTCTTCAGCTCTCGAGGCGATGCCTTTACTAATCAAGTGTGATACATAGAAAGCCTTCCTTACTACATTAGACACATGGTGGTCGAAGTTAAGGCTGCAGCAACTTGTGATCTCAGATCTCTTACCACTTTGTAGGTACTTAGGGTATTGTTGTTGATTTGACAGTGTGAAGGTACTTTGTTTGTGCCATAGGGAATGATGGTAAATTTCTTTGCATTCCATTTGAGATTGTGATTAATACACCAGTCGTTGGTCTGTGTGAGACCCTCCTGGAGTATACTGACATAATTTGGGGATTCAGTGATTGCACCTAGTTTGCAGTTGTCTGCAACCTTGGTCAGCCACAACCCCGTAGTTTTGACTTGAACTTCTGAAACGTATATACCAAACAGCAGGGGACCCAGCACTTACCCCTGTGGCACCCTGCTGGTAACAGGTCTGTTGGTTGATGTGGAGTCACCCACTTTGATAGTGTCTGGTTTGTGAGCCAGTTGGTAACCCATTTTATAATGAAGGGGTTTACATTCAGTTTGCTAAGTGTATGTAATGCCTGAATGTGGGATTGTGTTGAAAGCCTTTGCCAAGTTGAGGTATGCTGCGTACACAGACTTGCCCTTATCAGTGGCCATGGTCACATTTTCAAAAAAGTCCACCAGATTTAACAGGCAAGATCTGTCTTTGATGAAGCCAAATTGGGTAGGATCCAGGGCTTGCAGGTCGCCTATGTATTTATTTATGAGGTCCATAATGATACGTTCCATGGCCTTAAAGATGATGCTGGTCAGGCTTATGGGTCTCTAATCCCTGGGAGTGTTTCTAGGCCACCTTTGTGGAGGGTAATAGCTGATGCTGTTCTCCATTCTGCTGGAACAAAGCCTGTGGTTAAGCTATGGTTGAACAAGGTACTTAATGGTGATGCTAGTTCATGTTTTACCCTGTTTAGAAGACAACCTGGGATGTCGTCTGGTCCCATAGAGTCTGTGTTTTTTGCCTTGGGCAAAGGTTTGAGGACCTGCTCTTCAGATATGTAATGCAGGGAGGGGGGGGGGGTGCGGGGGAAGGTTTGTGATAAGGTAGGAGGGGATAAGGGAGTGACATTTTCACCAAACCTATCTGTTAGCAAGTTTACTATCTCTGTCGGTCAGTGTGTGTGATACCGCTGGTCACTAGTTCTGTACATGCTTGGGTCCTACCTTTTAGGCTGTGTACATAGCTGTAAAAGGCCTTATGGTTATCCTTGGCTATACTTGCTAAGTTTCTGTCAAAGGAGTCCTTAGAGGATTTGACAAGTTGTCGTATTTGCTTGTTGAGGCTGAGGAGGGTCCTTTTCAAATTTTGGGGACTTGCCTTTGTTTTCTTGGACAGCAACTTTTTGCATTTATTGTAAAGTTTGTGGATGCTGGATTTCCACCATGGCAGGTTGTTTTTACTTGGGTCTCTGACTTTGATTCTTTCTGGTACTGCCAAGTTTATACACTTATGCAAGTTGATTGTACAGGGTTTTAATGTAAGCTTCGGCATAGTTACCACTTCCAGCTTGGGGTGGGGCTTAGTAGGCATTTATACCTTTGTCTAGGAGGGTATAGTTTGTCTTGGTGCAGTTTTTAGTCTGATTTCACCTGTTGTGAGTTCTGGTGTTAGTGCCAGCTTGAAAGTGACTGATTTGTGGTCAGATTTTACTAATGAGGGTCTGACAGTTGCGGCAGTGCATCAGTTTGACATGTTAGTGAGTACCAGTTCTAGAATGTTAGTTCCTCTTGTCAGGGTATGGACAATTTGTTCCAGGGCATTTGAGTTAACAAAGTCAAGGAACTTTTGCACTAGCTTAGGTTTTCTTGTTGATGGTAGGATAATTGAAATCCCCATAACCAGAGTGTTTGGTAAAATTTAGGTTGTCTCCAGTTTGGTCAAGTAGGTTTTGTGGGCGTCGTGACCCATGAAGGAGGATCTGTAACTGGCTATGACCTGAATGTGGGTCTTACCCACCATAACCTGGACTTGGAGTAACTCCTTGGAGTTGTCCAGTCTAACTAGACGGGAGGTGAATTTATCTCTAATGTAGATAGAAACACAGCCTCCTTTGGTTTTCACACATTCAGTTTGCATTCTAAAAATGTGAAACGCATTGTAGCCTTGCAAGGCCGGGTTACTCTGTGAGGCCTTGAACCAGGTTTCTGTGACTGCACAGACATCTACATCTTCTAGTGATAGAGGTACTTCCAGGGAGTGCAGTTTTTGGTTTACATTCTGTTTATTCTACACCGATGGAAGTGCCATCGTCTTCGGTAACCAATGATAAGGCAACTACAGCCGTGGTAAGAAGGAAGGTTAATATGGAAGGAGGACAACAACAGGTTTTTCCTGTTCTGCCCCTACCGTTTCGAGCAGGGAGGAGAAAATCTGTGGAACAAGACAATTACAGGGGCCAGAAACGGATAGAGGCACCAGGTCAGTTACAAACTCACACTTTGAAGAAAATGTGGGAGTATGGGCAGGAGAGTTAATATGGAATATTTCCAAATATGAACTGTCTGCAGCTTAGACTTCTTTATTAAACAGAGGTTGAAATTTTATACCTTCGACGAAAATATACATTAGTGAATTTCTGTTATGCCTACGTATGTTTACTAGAAATGTAACATTGAAACAACAATTTGGAAATGGCAATGAGACAAGGGATGTTCAGTTTAAGAAAAACAGTCTATATGTACCAATATTGCCACATAATATAGAAACCTTCTTAAAATCTTGTGAAAATGCCATTTATAGCACAGGAAACAATAGATGTTCATCGTGTTACACTGCTGCAGTCATTACACATGGGTTATCCTGCCATCAGGCGGTCCTGCAGTCGGCCAGAGTTCCAAAGTCTTGGTCCGGCGTCGGTTGCTGTCGCTTCTTCCCTGACGTCAGTGCGCCAGGGGTATATAAGATGCATCCGATGCCATTTTCTTCAGTCTTTCTTGCCGCGCGGTGCCCGAAGCAGAAGCAGTTCACAAGTGCCGGTCGGCCGACTCCTGAGATTTTCGAAGTCGAATTTCAGATCCGAAGTCTTCAATAAAGTTAAGTACCCCATTGGGGAAACTTTTTTCTTGCCTCAGACCGATGTCAGAAAAAGTTAATAATTGTATTTCTTGTGGGAAGCAAATACCTCATAAGGACTTCCACTCTTACTGTATTCCATGCCTAGGCCCTGATCACGATGTCACTAATTGTCGGTTTTGTGCTAGATTTAACAAACGCACTATAAAAAGACGTTTTGATTTTGCTTTGCACTACTTTGGCCGAAGGATCAATTATACTATGCCGTCGGATTAACAGATGACCGCAATTCCGAAAAAACGCAAAGACAAGGATGAAGACAGGCATCCGAGGTCCAAAACCGACGACAAAACCTCTTCTAGGCCAGTCGCCAGTTCGCCGGTTCTCAGTGAGGCACTTTCACAGCCCCTGACACCCCCTACCTCAGAGCCACAGGCCGCCTCCGACTCCCACGTGGAGAAAACTAGGACTCTGGAAACCCAAGGTATTGGGCGCACGGAAACTAATCCCTCAGATGGGTCCAGAGCCGCTGAGCAGGCATCGGCTTCTGAGGGTGTTTTCAGACCTTCACAACTTACCATTAAAGCAACAGCCAAGACAAAAGTACCATTAAAGACAAAGAAACAAGTACAGCATTCTCCTGGACAGTCCTCCATGCCTAAGAAACAGATGCTTAAACCTGCCGAAGACCTCATTACTCTAATCAGGGGTTCCCATCCCCCTCCTGAGAAAAGGCCTAGGCAGGATACAGACTATGATTCCTCTGATCAGGTTTCCATTTCCTCTGATTCCTCTTCAGACCAGGGATACTCTCTACCCCCCCCCCCCCCCCATGAGGACTCAGATGCTGAAGAATCTATCCCTTCAGCCTCTCCTCCTGAGGATTATTCTTTTGGGGAAACTTTACATACCATGAGGGAGCATTTCCATTGGGAAAGTCAGGATTATTCAGAATCCAAGAAGAGGCTCAGGAATTTTCTTTTATTGACTCGGCACAGGCCCCTGGCTATTCCACCTGTACTAGATATTGTGGATGATGTGTTCTCTGAATCCAGCTTATCGCCTGATTCTTTGCCCCCTGCACCAGCCAAGCCAGATAGATATTATAGAGTCCCTGACTCTCACAAGTTTCTTTATAAAAACCCTTCTGCTGATCCAGAGGCTATTTCCCAGGGTCCAAAAGGGGTTAAGGCTTCCATTGCAAAAAATGCAGTACCCTCTGACAGAGATTCCGGACCTTTGGATAGATGGGGGAAGAAAGTTTACACTTCTGCAACTTTAGCAGTAAGGGCTTTAAATTGCCAATTTCACATGCTTAAGTACCAGCAATATTTAATGGCTCAGTTAAAACAGAAAATGCTTGCAAGCTCAGAAGCTCCTGACTGTAAAGAAATGCAGGATTTATTGCATGCAGTTGAACAGGTGGGAAAACATACTCTGCAGTGTGGTTTTGATTCTTTAGAGGCCCCTTGTAGAGCCGCAGTTACAGGTTCTGTGATAAGAAGACATGCTTGGTTAAAAGAACAGAGTTTACCTGATCATGTTAAGGCAACATTATTGGATGCTCCTTTACAGCATGATACCTTGTTTGGTGTTAAGGCAGAAGAGGTGTTAAAAGAAAATGGAGGATAAAGCTAAATCTATGCAAACAGTGAAGGATTTCTTACAGGTACAGCCACCTCGATTTAGCAGAAATTGGTCAACAAAGAATTGGTCCTTTCCAGTGTCAGACAGGCCACAGAGAGGCAGATCTCAACCCCAAGGCTCTAACAGACAACGACAGTGGGGCACCTCAACCCCAAAAGGAGGTGAGGACAAGTCTCAACCTCACAGGAAACAGTCCCAATGACTTCCCCCTTCGTACGCCAAGCACTTACCTTTTGGCAGCCCCCTTAGGGGGAAAACTAGCACTTTTTTCTCAAAACTGGCAAACAATAACCCAAGACAAATGGGTTCTGAATATTGTGTCTCAAGGTTACAGGTTCCACTTTCATACTTTACCAAGGCTAAAAGGAATGCCAGACCTGCCACAAAATCAATGGGCAGAGGCACACAAATAAATTTCAGCTCTCATGGATGTGAGAGCTATTCAAAAGGTACCACAACAGGAACAAGGACAAGGATTTTATTCAAGACTCTTCCTGGTCCCCAGAAAGGACAAGGCCTGGAGGCCCATACTAGACCTTTCAATTCTAAATACTTACCTGGATATTCCGAAATTCAAAATGTTGACATTACAGCAGCTTCTACCCATGCTGGGCAAGAAGGCTTGGCTTGTTACTCTGGACCTCAAAGAGGCATACCTGCATGTCCCTATTAGACAAAATTGCAGAAGATGCCTCAGATTCAAAGCTGGTACAATGCACTACCAATTCTCTGCACTGCCCTTTGGCTTATCTACTGCACCCAGGGTCTTTACAAAGTGCCTGGCACCAGTAATTGCATTTTGCAGACAAAAAGGAGTTCAAATATATCCATACCTGGACGACTGTCTCATTCAACCAGAGACCAAGGACATTCTTCTGCAGCATCTGGCATTTGTAAAAAGGTTGCTAATTTTTCTAGGGTAAACAGTAAACGAAAATAAGTCAAAACTAGGGCTCTCACAACAGATTATATTCCTGGGTGCCAGCTTAAATACAACGGCCAAGATGGCTTATCTCACGCCAGACAAACAAGTTCAACTAACTCAATATTTTCAATTACTGGCCAAAAAGTCCCATCTCCCTGCAAGAAAAATTCTGCTGGCCCTGGGATTCATGGCATCCTGCATACTACTAATACCATATGCCAGACTGCATATGAGGAAATTATAATGGTACCTAAAAAGTGTTTGGACTCAACACTCTCACAGTTTAGAAGCAGTAATTCCAATGATTCCCTGCCTACAACAGGAGTTTCAATGGTGGGCACAGGCATGTCACCTAAGCAAGGGTCAGCCTTTTACCCTACCCACAGCCAGGCAGACTCTAACAACAGATGCTTCGGATTATGCCTGGGGAGCACACATGGCAGGAAAATGCATTCAGGGCAAGTGGACCACAGACCAGATGTATCTTCACATCAATCAAAAAGAGATGTTGGCTGTTCAAAATGCCCTAACAGCTTTCAAGGACCTTCTGCATCCAGGACAATTATTATTAAAGACAGAAAACACCACAGTAATGTGGTACATAAGCAAGGGGGCACTCATTCTTACCCCCTATGCAGGCAAGCCATGACCTTGTGGAACACAGCTCTAACGTATCAAGTTCACCTGCAAGCACAATTCCTGCCAGGAAAGAAAAATACTCTGGCAGACGATCTAAGCAGAAATGTCATGGACCCTCACAAATGGAAATTGAATCCACAAATCTTCAGCACAAATGGGGATGCCAAGACATAGATCTTTTTGCCTCCCCACTGAATTGCCAACTACAAAAATTCTGCACAAGGACTTATCACACACACACATGGAAAGTGGCTGCTCTCTCGTTCAGCTGGAAAAGCCTAAAAGTTTATGCCTTCCCACCACTGCCTCTCCTTTTAAAGGTACTCCTAAAAGCCAGACAAGAAAAAACACAGATGATCCTGATTGCTCCAGACTGGCCACGCCAACACTAGTACCCAATCTTAAAGAACTTGGCTCAAGGCCCACCATGGATTTTGCCTCAAATTCCACACTTTCTGACTCAATAAAACAATCAGATCCTGCATGGTCAGCTCAAAACCCTAAACCTGGCTACATGGCAGATTCATTAGTCAAGCAGGCAACACCTCACTCTAAAGCTGTTATGGATGTCATTTTGGAGGCCAGGAGGCCTAGCACCAGGAAAGCTTACTCCGAAAAATGGAAGAGATTCTGCGCCTGGAACCAGGCTCAAAGCCTTGACCCTCTTGTCCCAAACATTCCTCAGATTTTACAATATTTAACTGAAATGCTGGACAAAGGCCTATCCTTCTCATCAATTAAGATCCACGCCTCTGCCATTTCGGCACATTACAAAACGGATCCTCCTTTATTCTCTCAACCCTTGCTAAAGCAGTACCTCAGAGGGGCTAAAAACATAAGACCGCCCCGGAGAGCACCAACACCAACTTGGGACCTCAATTTCCCCTGCCACCTTTTGAGCCAGCCAATACAGCCGATCTAAAATTTTTATCATGGAAAACAGCTCTGCTCCTGGCAGTAACTTCAGCACGAAGAGTCTCAGAACTACAGGCATTAATGGCAGTGGAACTTTTTATAATTTTTCATCAGGACAGGGTTTCTTTAAGGACAAACCCTACCTTTATGCCAAAGGTGGTATCCAGTGTGGCTCTTAACCAAACCATCCATTTGCCAACTTTTTATCCAAACCCCGCACTCTCTGGACATACACAGGTAGCTACGCTTCTACTTGGACAAAACAAAAGCTTTCAGGAAAACTGAGCAACTGTTTATAGCATATGCTGCAGGATCACAGGGCAAGGCTATCTCAAAGCAGACTATATCCAAATGGATAGGACACTGTATTCGTTACTGCTACACACAGCATGGAAAATCAGTCCCTAATAAAATTAGGCCACATTCCACCAGGGCAACAGCCACTTCAACAGCCTTTCTCAGAGGGGTACCTACCAAGGAAATTTTGGAGGCTGCAACTTGGAGTTCAGTGCACACCTTTACCAAGCATTACCACTTGCCTCTTTACTGTAAATCCAGAGCAGGATTTGCCACTGCAGTTCTGCAGGGCCTCATAGCCAATCCTAACTCTTTATAGACCAGCCACCCAACCCTAGCTTTGGGATTCTACCCAAGTGTAATGACTGCAGCAGTGTAACACGATGAACATAGTACAGTTTTGTACTTACCATAAATGTAGATGTTCGAGTGTTCACATTGCTGCAGTCCAGGTTACCCTCCCTCCATCCCCTCTGAACTAGCTGGACTTATCTATACCTTTCTATCCTATACAACCTTTGTGGTGTATTTGCTTGTAACTGAAGGTATTGCTTTTATTTTATATGTATATTTTTTATTAGCAATATGTATTGCCTACCTACTTGGGGGCACCTGACATCTGGGGCAAGAAAAACTGAAGAAAATGGCGTTGGATGCATCTTCTATACCTCTGGCGCACTGACGTCAGGGAAGAAGCGACAGCAACCGACGCCGAACCAAGACTTTGGAACTCTGGCCGACTGAGAGACCGCCTGACGGCAGAATAACCCAAGTGTAATGACTGCAGCAGTGTGAACACTCGAACATCTACATTTATGGTAGGTACAAAACTGTACTTTTTTTAGAAGAAGGAAAGTATAATTTGACAAAGAGTGAGCACAAAGCATTGCGTGACTTGCAGAGTAATGACAGCATAGTTTTAAGACCCGCTGACAAAGGGGGACCAGTGGTGATATTGAATGCTGCCTTTTATAATACAGCTATGCAAGAAATGTTACTGGATCCAAATGTATATGCTGAAGTACCAACAGCAATTGTGTTTGAAATGAGTGAACAGATTGCTAGTACCTTATATGAATGCATGAGTATGGAACTATTAAGTAAAGATCTTTTTAATTATTTAACTGTTGAAAATCCACTCATACCTCAACTCCATGGCCTCCCCAAGATACACAAAGACCCATATAATCTGAAATTTAGACCTATAGTAGCAGGGGCAGGATGGCTAATAGAACCTATCTCTTTATAGCTGGAAAAGGAATTGAAGACAGCACTTAATGAATATGCATATGGTTTGAAAGACACAGAACAGTTTTTAGTGGACCTTTATGGGGCAGTGAAGCAAATGGAAACAGCAGATAAGGGGATGCTGGCCACACTAGATGTAGTGTCTTTATTTACAAGTATACTCAATGACCAGGGGATAAGCATGGTGAAATCAGTGTTGACAAGGCAGGGAAAGTTTTCTAATACTAAGTTAGACTTTCTCTGTATGGTACTAGAATTGGTACTAGAGCACAACATATTTATGTTCAATGGCATATGCTATAACCAGTTGTCAGGGGTTGCCATGGGCACAAGTTGTGCCAACACATATGCAAACCTGGTTATGGTTAACTGGGAATATGAACATCTATTAGGTAATCCCCAAATAGCCTTTTATAGGCGTTTTGTAGATGATCTTTTTATTTTTTGGAAAGGTGATGGTGAACAACTTAAATCCATGTATGCATACATAAATACTACTAGTGACTTTTTAAAGTTTACGATGAATTGTTCTGAGATGAGTTTAGACTTCCTGGACGTTGCCATATACAGAGAAAATGACCAATGGTCTACAAAATTACATAGGAAACAATGTTCCAGACCATCTTTTTTACATATAAACAGTATGTATAACCCTAAGATTTTTCCTAACATAATCAGAAGTCAGGCAATGAGAACATCTCGCCTATGTTGTCAAGAGGAAGTGTATAGAAATGAGTTAACTAAGCTAAGAACAGGTTTCATTAATAGGGGGTATAGTGAACATGAAAGTGATAAGGTGTACCATAATGTACACAAAGAAAGGAAAGGTAAAGCTAAGCCCTACTACTCTGATAGAGCAGGTAGTGACAGGGTAGGTATCAAGAATAGTGTATTACCATACATTCTGATGGTTTTACCACATACAAGGGATGTGAAAAGGTTTGAAACCATCATACAACAAAATTGGCATATGTTGTTAGTAGATGAGGATACTACCAACATAGTGGGTGGACAGCCACATTTTGCATTTAGAAACAAGAAAAATCTGAAACAGCAGCTTTGCTATCCAAGGACACCTGCTCTGATGGATAGCACAGTGAATGGTACCCATAGATGTGGAAAATGTACACAGTGCATTTATATAGATGAATCAAGGTTTTTTAAGCACCCTGAAACAGGGCGTCTATGGGAGCTAAGGAATTCTGTTGATTGCAATACTAAGAATGTAGTGTATGTAGCTCACTGCACAACATGTTTCCATTTCTATGTTGACAAAACTAACCGTCACCTTAGGGAACGGATAAGGGATCACCTTTACTGCACTAGAAAAGGGCAACTCTATAGTGCTTTGGCTAAGCATACATTGGATAAGGGGGATGACCATATATTTTTGTTTCAGGTTTTACACATTCATATCTAAGAATGTGTCGGTGGTAGGGGGTGAAGTTGACACTTGAGGGGGGGGGGGTTGTAGTAGGTTCACTGCAGTGAAATACATTTGTTTCAGTTTGTTTTTCTTTATTTCAGTGTTACTGTGCATCTATACACTTATTAAGTTGGTGTCAGTTTGTTTCTTTGTTACTGCATTTGATGGTTCAGCTTGGAGCTTTGTAAAAGTGGCATAAGACAGCTGTTAGTTTTATAATGATTTTTGATCCCGTTTTTTTTTTTTTTTTTTAGTTTACCTTCAAGAATGTAGCTAGGTCTGCTCTTTGTACTCAGAGTACATTTTTTTCCGAGCCTCATATCAGTATTTTGTTTAGTCATATTATGTCTACGACTGTGTAAAGGAATGGCTCCAGCAGATGCAACAGCAATATTTTAATAGTTTTAGGGGGAACAGCTGAAAATGTTACTTACTTATTAAGTGCTGTGGGGGGCAGCATTTTGAAAAGTGTGTCCATTTTTAAGTGATTGGTGTTCAGGGGGTATAAGGGCTTGTGAGTACAAAATAAAATTTGCTTGCTATACCCCTGGTTACCTTATCTTGTATAATTTCATTTGCATTTTGTTGTTAATTGTACCTGGATGTACTGTACTGTGCTTGGCTTATTTCACTGCTGAAAAGGGGCCTTTGACTGGAACATTCACATGATTAACAAGGAAGTAAATACAAGTTTAGATTTAGAGAGAGAGTTCTTCCTGGAAGAACCCATTTTTTGCCCCGTATCTACTGCTGAAGTATTTTAGGTAAGTTGCAATGGGCTAATGCCAGTAATGGAGGACACATACTCGTGTTTGTTTTTCTACAGCAAACTGTATTACCGAAGGCTGATGTAGGAGTGGTGGCATTTCACAAAATGCCTTTCTTGACCTTTTTCATACTGAGACAAGTACGTCAGTTTTCCAGAATTTCAGAGTGGTATTTGTAGTAAAGATGATAAAAATGTGGATTACATGTAAATCATTTGAGGGATAAGAATTATTTGGGACTTGGCAGACCTTTCAGAGCTTAAGATGCATAGTAGTAGGGAAAAAAATTTTATTTCACTTATGAACTGCCTGACTTCTTTTGGTTTTTGGGTTATTGTTTATCGATGACGACTCGTGAATGTGACCTTTTCTAAACCTTCTCATTTTACGAAACACTAGCCCCCATCATGGAGTTTATTATAAACTCTTTCAGACACTTGAAAACTTGGCAGAGTGTTCTAGGTCGACTATTATCGCCGATGCAGACTTGTTTTGGTAGCAGAATTTCTGCAGAATTAGGTTGTAAGCTGAATTTTAATGTAAAAGCAGTACACTGGTAGTGTAGCAGAAATCCATAAGAACAAATTGCATGCTACATTAATATGAAGAATCGGGATTGTAAGTCTGTAAGTGAGAGACTTGTAAACTAATGAGACTTTATGCAGTAATGTGTTGGTCTTTCTGTATCCCCATTTTTGTTGCACTGTTTAGGTTTATGGGACTGCAGAAGGAATCCCCTTGTCTGCTGCATTACTAGAAGGGAGCTCTCTACTCTCTATGCATTATCCACCTTTCTAGTTAGTGATGTATGCCTGAGGGCTGGTGTGTCTTGTAGGATGGGATGTTGATGGATGTGGAATGCGAAGCAGTTTTGTTTTGCTGTCATCAGGGTTCCTTGTACAACAGTGTTGCATTAGAATGTGGAGGTACTGAAAGAACCTTGGCTGACACTTGGATATTTAAACACAGGTCGAATAAAGTTCTGGGGTATATGCACTGAGGATCAGAAGAGAATGTTTAGTTGGTTATTGGTCTCGATGCATTTTGAGAAAAGACTGTCAAAAATATCTTCTGTACTTTTTCTTGGGTTTTTGTTTAGCTTTGCAAACATTTACGCTCTGTGTAATTCATTAAGCATCCTGCTGTTTCATAATTTATAACAAAAATACAAAAAGTGGTGCATTGTGAAGTGACATTGATGAATGTATTTGCTTTTTTTGTTATGATTTGTGGGTCTTTGGCTATTAATAACCTCTTGTGTCAGCGATCTTTTTTCAACCTTCCCTTGTTGCATGCCATTAGCCCTTTTATTTGCCCTCTCCATTTTACAAATGAATATAGATTAAACTCTTCCAGCCCTTTGAAAGCTTGGCAACGTATTGTAGTAATAATTAATTAGTTTGAAATGCTGAGAATGTTACTTAAAAGGATTATATTCAACCTTCGTATACAGGCTGCAGATGTAAATTCTGCTTAAGAATTCATTAAGCATGTTTGTAAATATAAACCTTTAGTCTTAAGGTTTTATGGTAGAAGGAATATGGTGCTTAAAGCAATACAGGTAAGATCTACCTGCTTGTTTGATGAAGGTACAATGTGTGTGTTTCTGCACCCCGAGCAGCAGCACTGAAAGACTGGCTTCTGCTGATTCATTGTAGCACCATTTGCATGCTGAGCATGTGAATCAGCTGGGCTGGGGAGCTGCATACCAGCAGATTTGTGAGGCATAGAGCCAGAAAAGCATTGTGGTTTGCAAACTATGTGATACACTGTGTTGTCACAATGATTATTAAAGTAATCTGAAATACATATCATACTGTCTTGTTTATACTTTAATTGAAAATAGACTACATTTTCCTTCCAAGGTTATATTATACTTAATCTAAGCTGCCTCGTGTGAAAGTGTTACTATTGTTTTGCTGTCATGCTTCAGCTGTTTTTGCTAAAATCATGTAATGTCACTTGCATACCTGGCATGCTTTATGCTTCATTGCACAGCTTGTTCTCCTCTGCAGCGCGCCTTCCTTTCCCTCCGTGCCTTTCTAGAGTCACTCACATAGGGTCCACTGCTATTTAATACTTGTTATCAAAAAGATCCGTATAGGACAACAGTGGTAACGCCTTAGATATTTTCTTTCACCCTGTTTGATGTGCTGTATAGCTGAGATGTACTCCTTCTAGCATTTGCTTTTTCTGGTTGTTTTTGGCCCTTTCATGTTCTAACCATGCAGGCGTGTACTTTGTTTTATACTGCATGGAGATCACTGCTTAGGCCTGTACTGTGTTGTATACTGCATGGAGATCACTGCTTAGGCCTGTACTGTGTTGTATACTGCATGGAGATCACTGCTTAGGCCTGTACTGTGTTGTATACTGCATGGTGATCACTGCTTAGGCCTGTACTGTGTTGTGTGCTGCATGGAGATCACTGCTTAGGCCTGTACTGTGTTGTGTACTGCATGGAGATCACTGCTTAGGGCTGTATTATGTTGTATACTGCTTAGGCCTGTACTGTGTTGTATACTGGATGGAGATCACTGCTTAGGCTTGTACTGTGTTGTATACTGCATGGAGATCACTGCTTAGCTTTCTGAGCTACATGAAATTCTGTACTTTTTAATCTCCCTCACTTTCATAGAACCAGTGGTACACCTTAGACTCACTCTAGAGTTCTAAACCTTTACCTGTACCTTAATACACCTGCTGGTATATTGCACTGTATCTCTGGCCTTGGAACAGATCCTCTTTTTACACATCCGTTACAGTTATTCCCTGTCTATTTCAAAGTTATACTAAATGGGGGTCTGTAGGATGACGTTGGTGATCAAGAAGAGGAGGAGGAGTGTGAAAGCAGTGCCAAGGATTAAATGGTGGAAGTTAAAAAAGGGTGATTGTGAAGTGGAGTTTAGGGAAGAGTTAAGACAGGCACTGGGAGGCAGTGGAGAGTTACCGAATAGCTGGGTAACTACAGCAGAACTAGTAAGGGAGACTGCTAGAAAGGTGCTTGGTGTGACATCTGGACAGAGGAAGGAGGACAAGGAGACCTGGTGGTGGAATGAGGAAGTACAGGAGAGTATACAGAGGTAGAGGCTGGCGAAGAAGTGGGATTGTCAAAGAGATGAAGAAGGTAGACATGAGTATAAGGAGATGAGGCGCATGGCAAAGAGAGAGGTGTCGAAAGCTAAGGATAAGGCGTATGGAGAGTTGTATGAGAGATTGGACACTAAAGAGGGAGAAAAGGACCTGTACCGATTGGCTAGACAGAGGGACAGAGCTGGGAAAGATGTGCAGCAAGTAAGGGTGATAAAGGACAGTGAGGGAAAGGTACTCACAAGAGAGGAGAGTGTGTTGAGTAGATGGAAAGAGTATTTTAAGAGGCTGATGAATGAAGACAATGAGAGAGAGAGAGAAGGTTGGATGATGTGAGGATAGTGAATCAGGAAGTGAAACAGATTAGCAAGGAGGAAGTAAGGACAGCTATGAAGAGGATGAAGAATGGAAAGGCTGTTGGTCCAGATGACATCCCAATGGAAGCATGGAGGTGCTTAGGAGAAATGGCAGTGGAATTTTTAACTAGATTGTTTAATGAAATTTTGGAAAGTCAGAGGATGCCTGAGGAGTGGAGAAAAAGTGTTTTGGTACCTATCTTTAAGAATAAGGGTGATGTGCAGAGCTGCAGTAACTACAGAGGGATAAAACTGATCAGTCACAGCATGAAATTATGGGAAAGAGTATTAGAAGCTAGGTTAAGAAGGGAGGTGATGATTAGTGATCAGCAGTATGGTTTCATGCCAGGAAAGAGCACTACAGATGCGATGTTTGCTCTGAGAGTGTTATTGGAGAAATACAGAGAAGGTCAGAAGGAGTTGCATTGTGTCTTTGTAGACTTGGAGAAAGCATATGACAGGGTGCCTAGAGAAGAGTTGTGGTATAGTATGAGGAAGTCGGGAGTGGCAGAGAAGTATGTAAGAATGGTACAGGATATGTACGAGGGTAGTGTCAGTGGTGAGGACTGCAGTGGGAGTGACAGATCCGTTTAAGGTGGAGGTGGGATTACATCAAGGATCAGCTCTGAGTCCTTTCTTATTTGCAGTGGTGATGGACAGGTTGACAGATGAGATCAGACAGGAGGCCCCGTGGACTATGATATTTGCAGATGACATTGTGATCTGTAGTGAGAGTAGGAATCAGGTTGAGGAGACTCTGGATGCCTTTATACCCGAAGAACTGCAGCTATGACGTCGGGTGAAGTGCGACACCAGCCGAGGCCAGACCCAGACTTTGGAATCCGGCCGACCGAAGGGCTGCTTGACGACAGGACAACCCCATTTGTAAGGACTGCAGATGCATTCCTGTTCGGACATCTACATATATGGCAGGTACAAAACTGTACTTTCCTCTTATGCAGGACCACTTCATTCAGTAATCTTTCCAGAATGTGTCAAACCCCACAAAAGGTTGTTATGTTCGTTATATTTCTGAAGAACTGAAAAATATTTTATGCCTTGCTGGAATCTAAATATAGTCCCTGCTGCAATAATTCACTTGCTGGGCATGCGTTTAAGCTGTTTCCATATTGTGCCTTTCTGACTGACTACTGTATTGAACTGTTGCAAATATGTTGGCAAAAGAAAAAAATCCCAAATAGCTTAAAGCACATTTTACTGTAGGTATAGCAACTAGTTTATGGCCTACTTTTAAGGGTGTAGTGACATGTATTGTTTGTGGTGCCTTTGTGGAATACTGTCCCATTTTTTTAGCAAACATAGTTAGATGATTTCCTCCAGGACTTGCCTTAGCTTTGGAAGACAGCTTTTATAGAGTACTTTTATATTAACTCTTTATAATAATAGTAACCTGAAAAAAATTACCTTCTTCTGTTCATTTTGTCTCTTCAGTGAGTCTTTATTATATTGTGTAGCTTTCTTTTCCATTTTGGGACCCAGGCTCCATTTTTTTTTTGGCTTCTGCGATTTCCTGTTAAGGACTGCTTTTGTCTTTTGCAGAGTTTGAAAGTTGTTCTGCATTTCTTCTCCTGCTGACGGCGATATCTGTGAAACAGAGAGTTAGGTAAAAATGGAACTCTGCATAGATTTTCAAGGGAATCTGATTTAGAAGGTTTGTAATTTTCCGTCACTTGTGTGCTGCTTTTCCATTAAATCTTTTTCTTTTCATTTTATTCCCTCATACAAAAAGCACAAAAGATACATCATCTGACTTCAGACTCCAGTCTTGCGGTAGTGCAATGTAAACTTCAGACTCCAGTCTTG
The DNA here is from genome assembly GCF_019279795.1 of Protopterus annectens. Taxonomy (NCBI): domain Eukaryota; kingdom Metazoa; phylum Chordata; order Ceratodontiformes; family Protopteridae; genus Protopterus; species Protopterus annectens. The sequence continues at coordinate 785,078,357 of NC_056750.1, read as the reverse complement.
CGGTAGTGCAGCGTATGTAAACTTCAGACTCCAGTCTTGCGGTAGTGCAGCGTATGTAAACTTCAGACTCCAGTCTTGCGGTAGTGCAGCGTATGTAAACTTCAGACTCCAGCCTTGCGGTAGTGCAGCGTATGTAAACTTCAGACTCCAGTCTTGCGGTAGTGCAGCGTATGTAAACTTCAGACTCCAGTCTTGCGGTAGTGCAGCGTATGTAAACTTCAGACTCCAGTCTTGCGGTAGTGCAGCGTATGTAAACTTCAGACTCCAGTCTTGCGGTAGTGCAGCGTATGTAAACTTGTGATGATCAGCATTGTGTTCCGATTATCCACTTCTCTGTCCTGCATTAAAAGTGTAAGCCTCTAGGGTGTCGCACTTGTGCAGTGGTTAGTGTTCTCAGTGTTTGGTTCTCGTCTGGGGTGACTTCTGTGCAGAATTTACACACTTTCCCAACGTGAATTATCATCAGTTGCTGTTGTTTCCTCACATATTCCAAAGACTAGCTGTCATAATCAATATCACCACCGCATTTCACTAATTTTGAATCTCCAACATTTAACTCTTGATCTCTTTCTCTTCTTGTACTCCAGTTCTCATTCTTCTATAACTGGATTACCCTAACTACCTCCTTCTTTGCTGCAGCCCCCCCCCCACTCGTTTTTATGCTTTTCCTTCTTTGACAACAGCTGCTTTTCACTCACACCTAGACACCTAGTCTATGCTGAATCTGCTGTCACTATACTTCAGATATTTGTGTCCTAGACACCTAGTCTTTGCTGAATCTGCTGTCACTATACTTCAGATATTTGTATTCTAGACACCTAGTCTATGCTGAATCTGCTGTCACTATACTTCAGATATTTGTATCGTAGACACCTAGTCTGTGCTGAAACTGCTGTCACTATACTTCAGATATTTGTATTCACAAAGGCTCTGTTATAATCTTTCTGTGTTTTTTTTCTCTACTAAACATATCTTTGGAGCTTTTCTCCCTGGGCCTTCACTGGAAGGGGGTCTTACATTACCCACTCATACTTTCCTGGTAACCAAATGCAAGTAAGAAACTGCATCAACAGCCCCCTTTTTCCCATTTTTAGAAATGGGTCATAGAACTGACTTCTCCAAATTCAGAGCCACTCCCCTTCCTTTATTGACCGTCATTCCTGCCACAGGTCTTCCGTTATGCAGTTCATCCATTTTTTGACTCAGTGACTTTGTCTTCTTGCCTGAAATCTCTTTGCCAAGTCGTCAATATAATCTGTTCTAATTTACCTTCAGTGCATTTTGCGGCTACGTTTGCTTCCACACTAATGTCCTCCTTCCAGTGCGTGTCCCACCATGTGCTGCTTATCTCAGGCACATCACCTCCATCGCCTTAGCTCAGCTGCTCTGCCTTTACTGCTCCAGGTCGGGCATATCACCTCCATCACCTTAGCTCAGCTGCTCTGCCTTTACTGCTCCAGGTTTGTGTCATACAAAAGCACTGATGACATCACTGTTTTGTCCTCCTTACTTTTCTGCTTCTTTGGCATTCTTCTGTCATGCACTACCTTGCTACTCTGACCCAGATGGATGCAGCATCCCTGACTCTACCTTTGCCCTCTTCATTCTGACTTCCTTTCTCTTCAACCACAGCTTCCAGGTAACATGATTGTATTAACCTGTTTATCTATTGTCTTCAATTTTCATTTTCCAATTCCCCATTTGCTGCCATGACCTGGGAACCCCTCTGAGTCCAAACACTGTGCATACTTGTTGTTTTGGGTCCTTGCTTATAGTATCTATGAATTCTACCACTGATTCTGAGACTTTAAACCAGCACAAGACAGCTCTACTTTGCTTTCTTGAGACCCTAACTTTTGTTTCCTCCTTGTCTAGGAAGGTTGTACCCTTTCTTCTCCAGCTTTATCTCCACTCATACATCTCAGCCTTGGGTAAGTTCTCGAATCATCACATCATGTAGATGGGATTGCTCAACACCTGGTGTCAAATACAAAGGAAAAGGGGCCATAGTTGTTCTGCAAACTGAAGACTAGTAATCAAAAAGCATTTTCTTCCAGCATGAAGTAAATGTGTAATTGCCAAAAAATGTTATAATTGTAACAGCAACGGGGTGATATATCTTGCTACCTATGGGGCTTGTCTGACGTTTTATGTCGTTAAAATTGAGAGACTCCTAGAAAACGTATTTATGAACATCTGTATGATATAAAAAGAGGTATGGATAACAATGCTTTGGCTAAACACAAAAAAAACTGTGTGTGAAAAGTAATTTTTTGATCTGATGTTGTCAGTCTTCATTTATTCTTGACTATTGGGTCTTGGTTCTGACCCTCGGAAACAACTCTGCCGTTATATGAAGCTCGCACTAGCCAGAAACTCTCAAGCCAAGGCTACCCATAGTGCCTCTCTTCCCTTCCTCTCCGATCTCGTTTGCTGCATAGAAAAACAGCCATGTCAGCCGTGCTGTCAGCCAAGTGCTAGATTTTTTGATATATATATATATATATATATATATATATATATATATATATCTCTTTTCATATTGTCTTCTCTTTAACTGTTTTGTCTCTCTCTTTGCTTTTGTTTACCGCTGTGTTTTCTAGGTCTGAGTGACGTATAATACGTTTTTTCTTACCTGGTCAGTAAAAGCTTACTTACCATCGTTGGTATATGCCCCTCCCTTCCCTCTTACCTTTGGTAAATTCCTAAATACCATCGTTGGTATATGCCCTCCCTTCCCTCTTACCTTTGGTAAATTCCTAAATACCATCGTTGGTATATGCCCTCCCTTCCCTCTTACCTTTGGTAAATTCCTAAATACCATCGTTGGTATATGCCCTCCCTTCCCTCTTACCTTTGGTAAATTCCTAAATACCATCGTTGGTATATGCCCCTCCCTTCCCTCTTACCTTTGGTAAATTCCTAAATACCATCGTTGGTATATGCCCCTCCCTTCCCTCTTACCTTTGGTAAATTCCTAAATACCATCGTTGGTATATGCCCTCCCTTCCCTCTTACCTTTGGTAAATTCCTAAATACCATCGTTGGTATATGCCCTCCCTTCCCTCTTACCTTTGGTAAATTCCTAAATACCATCGTTGGTATATGCCCTCCCTTCCCTCTTACCTTTGGTAAATTCCTAAATACCATCGTTGGTATATGCCCCTCCCTTCCCTCTTACCTTTGGTAAATTCCTAAATACCATCGTTGGTATATGCCCCTCCCTTCCCTCTTACCTTTGGTAAATTCCTAAATACCATCGTTGGTATATGCCCCTCCCTTCCCTCTTACCTTTGGTAAATTCCTAAATACCGTCGTTGGTATTCCCTTTCCCTTCTTTCCTTCTTTACCCTTTTGTGGGTATTTTTTTCCGACTACCACTGTTGATACAAAAAAAAAACAATCTTCACTCTATTTTTTTTCCGTTGGTTTGTAGTTCTGTTAGTGTGCGTGTGAGAGTTTTGTGTCTGGGCACTTGCCCTGTTGTATTTGTGGAAGATGGCTGAGAAACACAACAGAACCACAGGGTTTAAGCAGTGTGAGAAATGTGGCAGGAAGTTGCCCAACTCGGATGGGCATCTGTCTTGTGTTTATTGTTTGGGTGTGCCACACTTAGAAGTCCAACTACTGTGTGAACTCTGCAAGGGTTTCAGTGCTCGAACCCTTGCAGAGAGGTGCACCAAACTAATTCTCAAAAGGATGCTAAAATGCCATTTTAGCGAAGCTTTGTCTGAGGCAGAGACATCTAAGTCTCCCAAAAAAGAGCTCAAAAAAGGAGTCATTCAGTTCCTGCTTTTTCTAAACTACATGAATCTAAATCTGAGTCGTCTACAAAGGGCCAGGTGCCCACTCATCCCCCGGAACTGAGGTCCAAGATACCAAAATCAACACCAACTACTACTGCTCCGGCACCAAAGCCTGTCTCATCATCTATGATGCTAAAGGCTGACGAAATGTCACAAATTCCTATTGTGCCAACTTTGTCATCAGTACCAATGACCCTTTCGGCACCAACAATAGTTTTCCCTACCATACTGGTCACTTCCTCCCGTGCAAAGCAAGTTATTGGTCAACCCACCATGGTACCAAAGGTCGAGAGTACACCCACGACTAGGTACTCCCTTTCTATAGACCCCTTCTTGGGTCAGCAATTAATCCCATTCAGTGAAAGGCCAGAATCACCATTGGGGATGTCTGTCCGATCCACCAGGAGGCTTTCAGAGCTTGATGTATTCAGAATAGTGAATCAACTCTTGGTGGCCAGAGGTCGCCCTGCCCCATCTAGGACCTCTCTCCCATCCAGAGCAGAGGTTTACTCTCCAAGGACTCCCACTTATCTTCCTCCTTCAACCTCTCCACAGATCTTGGAGCCCTCAACTTTGATGTTCCTGGTGCCAGCTACTTCGGTGCCGATGGTGGACCTCACCTTGTTTCTGGAACCGACTCTGTGGTTGGTGGCTCCATTGGAACCTATCCACTCACAGGACAGTGGCTTTGCTGCTAGCTCCAGGATCCCTGGATTGGCTCAGATTTTTTCTACAGCGCTGTCTACAGTTCCTGGTGCCCTGGCAGTTTCGAGTCCGCTCAAGGTTCCTACTCTGGAGGTGGGCCTGTCCGAGTTAGGTGTGACCCCAGTTCCAAGGTTGTCTTTCTGCGTTCCGGGCTCCCATCCCTCTTCAGGTAGGTCTGCCTTCTAGATTATGGAGAGAACACTGGCCTCTGCAGGCAAACAACTAGCACCATCCCCGTTGGAGTGTCATATCTATGTATGTATGTATGTATGTGTTAAGATTGATGTCCTTCAAGGATGCATCTGCAGTCATAACATATGGGTTGTCCTGCCTCAGGCAGCCCTTCGGTCGGCCGGATTCCAAAGTCTGGGTCTGGCCTCGGCTGATGTCGCATTTCACCCGACGTCATAGCTCCTGGGGTATAAAGGCATCAGCCGACGCCATTTTCCTCAGTCTTTCTTGCCGCGCGGTGCCCGAAGCAGAAGCTGTTCGCAAGTGCCGGTCGGTCAGATCCAGAGATTTCAGCTACCAAGACTTCTAAAAGCTAAGTACCCCGTTGGGGACTCTTTCTTGCCTCAGCCGATGTCAGACAAAGTAAATAATTGTTTAACTTGTGGGAAACAAATACCTCATAAGGATTTCCACTCTTACTGCCTTCCTTGCTTAGGCCCAGACCACGACGTATCAGCTTGTTTAGCCTGTGCTTCCTTCAACCGACGGACACTTAGACGTCGGTCGGAGTTTGCTGAAGAGTTTTTGGTCCCGCTTTTGCATATAAAATGCCGTCGGAGACTCCGACTACACATTTAGCCAAAAAACGCAAGGAAAAGGACAGACACTCGCGGCCCGCGGTTTCGGCTGAAACCACGGTTAGGCCTACCGCGAGTGTCTCGGTTTCGGCTGAAACCGAGTCCTCGGTTCTTCCTTCGGCCGAAAGCATGCCTCCGACAACCGAGGCCTCACAGGCCCCGGCTGAGTCGGCTACAGAAATTCATACCGAAGAAGCAGGCACACAGGTATTGTCCGACACCATTCCGTTGGACATCTCTACTCCTGCACGTGGGGCTGCTAGACCCCCTGCTTCTTTGTCTATTAAGGCCTTCTCCAGGGCTAAGGCAGCTAAACTTTCCAAGGCCTTACCTACTAAAGCTCCCTCTCACAGACCTTACTCAAGTTCTCAGATTCTCAGCCTTGCTGAGTACCTTATTTCTCTGATCAGGGGATCCCATCCTCACCCAGACAGGGCCTCACAACCTCCTCCTGAAAAAAGGCCTAGGACTGAACCCCCTGAACCTCTCTCCTCTGACTATTCCTCGGATGGATCAGAGTTATCAGACCATCAGGAAGGACCATACTCACCTTATGAGGATTTGGATGCAGAAGACTCCATTCCTTCTGCCTCCCCCCCAGAAGAATTTTCATTTGGGGAAACTCTACACTCAATGAGGGAACACTTTCAATGGCAGGGTCAGGATTTTTCTGATTCAAGGAAAAGGCTAAGGACTTTTTTACACTTACCACAGCATAGGCCTTTAGCCATACCACCTGTACTATCAGTTGTTGATGATGCATACAATGATGCCTGTTCTGCCCCTGATTCTCTTCCCCCGGCCCCTGCCAAACCTGAGATATTACAGGGTCCCGGATTCTCATTTCCACTTGTATAAGGCCCACGCTGCAGACCCAGAAACCATTTCTCAGGGCCCTAAGGGTGTTGCAGCTGCCTCTGCCAAAAAAACCCTACCCTCTGAAAGAGAATCAAGAGCATTAGTGAGATGGGGTAAAAAGGTTTATACATCTGCTACTCTTTCTGCCAGGGCTTTAAACTGTCAATTTCACATGATACAGTACCAGGAATTTTTGTTAGATCAGCTGTATAAAAAGCTTTCCTCTCCTGAACCTTTAGACTGTAAGTCCCTTCAGGATTTGGTACACAACTCACAGCAGGTCAGTAATCATTTCTTAAAATGTGGCTATGATGCACTGGAGGCTTCATTTAGATCAGCTATGACTGGAGCAGTGATTCGAAGGCATGCCTGGCTAAAAGAACAATCCTTGCCAGACCATGTTAAGTCTAAACTCCTAGATGCCCCGATGGAGAAACAAAGTTTATTTGGCTCCCCTGCACAGGAGGTTCTCAAAAAAGTGGAAGAAAAAGCAAAATCTGTGCAAACAGTCAAGGATTTCCTGCAGGTTCAACCTCCGAGGTCCAGCAGAAATTGGCCTTCAAAGAACTGGTCCTTTCCAGACACCTCCAGAGCACAGAGAGGCAGAAATAGACGCCCAAGAGGCAGAGGTCAATCAAGGGGTGCCTACAGGGGCCGTCAGTGGCAACCTGACAACCAGAGGAGTGCCGCCACAGCTACGACTGCAACCACTTCCACAGGACAGACACAATGACTTGGCTCTGATTCCGCCTACCAGGGAACAATTGGAAGCACTCTTGGGCGGAAAGTTAGCTTTATTTTCAAAAAACTGGCATTGCATTACAGGAGACAAATGGACTTTGCAAACAATAGACAAAGGCTACAGGTTTCACTTCCACACTTTACCAAAAAAGAGAGGAATGCCAAACCTTCCATCAAGCCAGAAGTCAGAGGCTCTAAAACAAATCATCAACTTACTAAGGATGAGAGCAATAGAAAAGGTACCATCTATGGAACAAGGCCAAGGATTTTACTCCAGACTATTCCTTGTACCAAGAAAAGAAACTCAATGGAGGCCTATTCTCGACTTGTCCGCACTGAACACATATCTCATTGTACCAAAATTCAAGATGCTGACCCTACAGCAACTTCTTCCCATGTTGGGAAAGGAGTCTTGGCTGGTGACTCTAGATCTCAAGGAGGCATACCTGCACGCCCCCATATGACCAGATTGCAGAAGACACCTCAGATTTCTTGCAGGATCAGAGCATTATCAATTCTCAGCATTGCCCTTTGGCTTATCTACTGCGCCCAGAGTATTCACGAAATGCCTGGCATCAGTAATTGCACATTGCAGGCTTCAGGGAATTCAAATCTACCCTTACCTGGACGACTGCCTAATACAAGCGGACAACAAGACAAAAATAATAAAGGATTTGACCTATGTCATACAACTGCTGCAAGCCTTGGGATACACAGTCAACATACAGAAGTCAAGACTAGTGCCATCCCAAAGGATAACATTTTTGGGTGCAGAACTGGACACAATAACTCAGATGGCTTTTCTCACAGAAGAAAAACAAAAGCAACTTCCAGTTTACTTCATGGCATTGACAAGACAAACGCAGCTTACTGCAAGGAAAGTCCTGCAGGCCCTGGGTTACATGGCATCCTGCATAATCTTGATCCCACATGCCAGACTGCATATGAGAAAATTACAATGGTACCTAAGGAATGTATAGTCTCAACACAGACACAGTCTAGAAACCATGATACCAATCATTCTATGCCTGAAACAAGAATTCCTGTGGTGGGCTCAGGCCTGCCAGACCAACAGAGGGTTGCCTTTCCTCAAACCACAACCAAGGCAGACCATCACCACGGACGCCTCAGACCTAGGCTGGGGGGCACACATGGAAGACAAGTGTATCCAAGGCCTATGGTCCCAAGACCAGCTGAATCTACACATAAATCTAAAGGAGATGCTGGCAGTGAAGCATGCAATCGAGGCATTCAAATCATTCCTCCAGCAAGAACACCTGCTGATAAGGACGGACAATACCACAGTCATGTGGTACATCAACAAACAGGGAGGCACGCATTCCTACCCTCTATGCCGGATGGCAATGGATCTGTGGAACCTAGGCCTGAATCTCAACATTCAACTGCAGGCCAGATTCGTACCAGGAAAAGAAAATTCTCTAGCAGACAGATTAAGCAGAACTACCACGGATGCTCACTAATGGATGCTGCATCCAGACATCTTCAAAACCATAACAAAGACATGGGGAATGCCAGAGATAGACCTGTTCGCCTCCCCACTCAATCACCAACTGAAGAAATTCTGCTCAAGAGAATACCACCCACAAGCCTGGAGGGTGGACTCCCTTTCTTTCAGCTGGAAGGACCTGACAGTTTATGCCTTTCCACCTCTACCATTGATGTACAAAGTTCTACTGAAGATCAGGGAGGAGCAGCCAAAGGTAATTCTAATTGCTCCAGACTGGCCAAGGTAGCATTGGTACCCGCTACTGAGAAGCATGTCTCGGACGAACTCATGGCCTCTACCTCTATGGCCTTTACTTCTAACACAGAACAACTACAAGACCCTGCATCCAAATCTGAAAACACTGCGGCTAACTGCCTGGAAAATTGCATAAAGCAAAACCAACCTGTTTTATCTCAAGAGGGTCAAGGACATTATCCTGGAGGCTCGCAGACCCTCCACAAGGAAAACATACTCAGCCAAATGGAAGAGATTCCTCATTTGGAGTGCATCAAAGGGAACAGATGTCACACTGGCAAACCTAGCACACATCCTAGAATACTTAGCAGAACTGTTCCACAATGGCCTGTCCTATTCTTCCATTAAGATTCATGCTTCAGCAATTTCAGCAGAGTACAACATGGATCCTCCTATCTTCTCTCAACCTCTCCTCAGACAATTTCTAAGAGGGATCAAAAATGTAAAACCTCCAAGGAAACCACCTCTGCCTGCATGGGATCTCAATTTTGTGCTGGAAAAATTAACACTTCCCCCTTTTGAACCAGCAGCATCAGCATACTTACAGTTCTTATCTTGGAAAACTGCCTTCCTTCTAGCAATCACTTCAGCAAGAAGGGTATCCGAGTTACAGGCCTTAATGGCAGTGCAGCCTTTCCTTATCTTTCACCAGGATAGAGTGTCTCTGAGAACCAATCCTACTTTCATGCCAACCAATCCTACTTTCATGCCAAAGGTGGTATCCAGAGTATCCTTGAACCAAGCTATTCATTTACCTACGTTCTTCCCTAACCCACAGAACAGGGGGAAAAACTACTGCACACCTTGGATGTACACAGACAACTGCGCTACTATCTGGACAGAACTAAGACCAACAGAAAAACTGACCAGCTTCTGGTAGCATATGCAACAGGAGTGCAAGGAAAAGCAATTTCCAAACAGACAATTTCAAAATGGATAGGAAATTGCATTCGATTCTGTTACTCTTTTCATGGAAAGACAACTCCTGAAAATATCAGGCCTCACTCCACAAGAGCTACAGCCACCACTACAGCTTTCCTACGAGGAGTGGCTACCAAAGACATTTTAGAAGCTGCTACTTGGAGCTCCGTGCATACATTTGCCAAGCATTACAATCTTCCTTTATACTCCAGATCCCGAGCAGGTTTTGCAACTGCAGTTTTACAAGGGATCTTAACTACACCATCATTATCTTAGTGCCTCCTCCCCCAGTTTAGCTATGGTATTCTACCCATATGTTATGACTGCAGATGCATCCTTGAAGGACATAGTACAGTTTTGTACCTACTATAAATGTAGATGTCCGATAGGTATGCATCTGCAGTCAGGATTACCCACCCTCCTTCCCCTCTGTGGTATTCCTAGGGTACTTACCCTTCTCTTAGCTAGCTGGGGGAATCTATTATGGTGTATTTGTTTGTATGTATATATGTATATATACTTTTTGATTTCTACTGTTTGGAATTTTCTACTTTTATCCAAATTTAGCCTTCCTAGAGGGCACCTGGCATCTGGGGCAAGAAACACTGAGGAAAATGGCGTCGGCTGATGCCTTTATACCCCAGGAGCTATGAAGTCGGGTGAAATGCGACATCAGCCGAGGCCAGACCCAGACTTTGGAATCCGGCTGACTGAAGGGCTGCCTGAGGCAGGACAACCCATATGTTATGACTGCAGATGCATACCTATCGGACATCTACATTTATGGTAGGTACAAAACTGTACTTTCTCAAGTACATACTGTATACAGTTAGCGTACACTTAGTGTACACTGGGTGTAGGCTGTATTGAATCTGGCCCATTGTCTTACCTGTTTTTTTAAGTTTGGTACTATCTCTTTAAGAAACAGTTATACAATTATTTAATTAATTTATACTGGCTATATAAATTCGGTCCGTATGTTTGTAAGATTAGTTCTGATGAAGTTTGAATGCAAGTAAGACGAAAGCGCTAGGCTTGTTTTATTTGTTGTATTTTAAAGTGTATTCTGAGAAAGTTATTTCCGTTTTTTTATTTCAGTGAGAGGCGCTTGACCTGGCCAGCATCTTGATGGAGGTAGATCTGATTTTGTGCATTTGGATTTGGTTCTGTGGGGTGAAACACCTTGTTGCTATAGAAGGTCCTGACCCTCTGTTACCTCCCCAACCTTTCTAAAATGAGAGCATAAAAGAGCATTTAATGTTTCAGCACAGGACTTGCATACAAGTGCTTACTTTGCATTCTTCAGAAAGTCTGCTGATTCATTCCTCTTGCCTTGATCTCACTGAGGTTTCTTTTATTGTGGGTAGTCCTTCATCACCTTCAGGTCCGCCGGGTGGCATTTTGTAGCAGATTTAATATCCTTCCACTGGGAATGAGAATTATTTAGTCACTTACTCTCTCCTCAGTCCACATGTCAGACAGCTGTGTTGCTAATAAATGCCTTGACCCTTTGGCAGTGGGCAACTGATCTGGCAATGCAGTTGTAGGTGGCAAAGGTGTTTGAAATGTAGACCAAGTAGATTATCTTAAAATGCACAACAACAAAAAATAAATGGGAGTGAGGAGGTGGGGAGTTAGAGGTATAGACGAGGACAGTGAATGTGAAAAACAAGCATGTTATTTTTATTGTTTCATTAGTCTTATTTATATATTTGTTAAGCAAGTAGGTGGATTGGTCCAGAGACCCATTTTAGCCACAACCTGGGCTCAGAGGCAGTAAGCAGTGAAAGTAAACTTAAGATCTGAAATAGTTAACTATTCGGATCCATATCCATATGTCCAATAATGGAATCATAATCTCCCCAGACTTTCATACTAAACTGCTAGGAGTTATTATCGACAACAGTCTTAAATTTGATGTGCACATCCATAAAACTGTCAAAACCATTAACAAAAAACTTGGATCCCTATATAGGATAAAGCCATTCCTAACCCCATCTACTGGAACTGCCATTGCCCGCTCCAGTCTACTCTCTACCCTACTCTATGCCTCCACTGTATTTACCAACTTAAATAAAACTGAATTTAACAAGCTCTTTAGCTGCTACAATCACATGTCCAGATTTGCCATGGGCTTGCCCTATAGAACACACTACTGTATTAGCTTAAGTAATCTTGGATGGCTAGAGCTACCCAGACTGTTTCAGTATAACCAACTTATACTGGCTTATAAAGTACTCAAACAACCTGAAAAGACTCTGGCATTAAAAGATGTTATCTATCCCCACCTTAATCGTAGACACTATGCTCTAATAATAGACTAGTTGTTCCAACTATCAAATCCAGTAACTCTGCTGGAGACTCCCTGTTTGCCAATTATGTTGGCAACATTTGGAACTCTTTACCTGCTGACATTACGCTAGATGCATCCTTATCTCGCTTCAAGAAATGTCTCAAGCAGTATTTCGAGCCTCAGTAGTTATGTCCATGCTCCATGCCTGATGGATTGTTAGGCTTCAATTGTATACTTATACTATTTTTTGGAACCCCTTTGTTTTGTTCTTTAATAAGTGTTTCATGTATGACTTTTATCTATCCACAGACTTTGTAAACTGAGTTAATGTGTACTTTGTAAAGATGTTTGTGTAACTTCCTTTGGAGCTTTCCTCCCCGGGCCTCTGCTGAAAATGGACATGTATCCAGTCGGACATTCCCAGTCAACAAATGTAAAATAAAATAAATAAATATCGGATCTGAGCCAGCAACTTTTCAAGCATCTGCTCCGAGCTCCTTTCCCTTACCCATAACCCAACACCAACTCCTACCTTCCCACAGATCTTGTTTGCCGCTTCATGCATCAGCATCCTGATCTCTGTAGCTCCAAGTGTTGGGTTATTAGTAAGTGACTTTTTGGTCGTTTTTTTCTCCAGATAGTGAGAGTGTGTTGTCTGTTAGTTCCTTTCCTCCCCCAATCGCTTGTTCGTTGGTTATATATAAAAAAAGTTTGTTGTAAAGTATTCTAGTACAGGCCCTCCCTACCCCTTGGGTGTGTGTGTTTAGAATGTCAGTCTTAAGTAGGTTGGCTGTGTGTGTAGGTAGTATGGCTGATCAGCCAAAACCTACCTTCAAGAAATGCAGAGTGTGGCCATAAGCTTTCAGTGGCTGATGGTCACACTCTGTGTGTTGTTTGTCTGGGTGTTCCCCATCTATCTGTACAGTGTAGTGTGTGTGCCGGATTTAACTCCAGGGTCTTGAAAGAAAGGAAGGCCAAACTGGTTGCAAAAGACCTTCTACCAGTTTCCTCTCTGGACTCATCGGCCTCTGCTCCCCAGCAGTTGCTCAACCTCCCCCCAGGCTGGGACTCGCCCTCCCACTAGACCTGTTAAGGGGAGGCCAAAGGAAAAGACAGAAAAAACAAGGACAGAGACAAGAGGGGGGGGGGATAGGCCCCGTAAGCAGTCTCCAGAGCAGGAGCCCTTCCCTATCCCGCCTTCTAAAGTGTCTAGACCTACATCTCCTCGGCTCCACTCCCTGAGGTTCTCCTTGGAGCCGACTGAGCCCTTAGATCCGAGGCCTTCATCTAGGTCATCTCAATGACCAGCCAGATCTGAGTCAGTCGCCTCCTCGTGCTCGACTCTGAGTCTATCGGAATTGGATATGGACAGGATGATGAAGAGATTTATTCAGACCCAAATCCAGATGGGAGTCTTGCCAGGCCCCTCTCCTTCTGGAGGGGGGACCTCCATGCCCTTCTTTCATCCGATTTCTCCTTTCCCGATCCAGCCTGCGGTTTTGAGATTTATGGATCCAAGGATCCTCTGAGCTGGGGGTTCGGTGCCGACGGTTCCTCCAACCTCGACTCCGGTCATCACCTTGAGTTCCTCGGATCAGACCACTTCGGATCTGAGCACCTCTCGGGGCCGAGGACGGGGAGTCGGATCTGAGAGATTGGAGGTGTCTTCGGCTCCGACCTTGTTGGATCTGAGCCATTCCTTTGGAGCTCCGGCTACTCCTGCCTCGGCCCGGATCCTCACGGTGGACTCAGGGAGATCTTCCTCGTTATTGGGTGCTAAGGAGGTATGCTCTCCATCGGCGTTCAATGTGGCAGAGAGGGTTCTCTTCCAAGGATCGAGACCCAGTCTATTTCCTTGGATTCTGTCCAGACTCCCTTGGATTCGGTTTTGACTCCCTTCAGCTTGTCCCAGGGACAGCCCGTGCTAGAGGACCCCCAGGCAGTTCCCCTGGAGGAACCCTCCGTGGCTCACGAACACTCTTCAGAGAGTCCCACTGAAGAGGGTCCCCGTAAGCACATGTGTAAAAGGAGGCACCTGGACTCCCCTGAGTCCTTGACAGAAGACACCGATTTAGATGAAGGAGAAGGTTCCCCCAGATCACCTCCCGGATGTCTCCTTTGGAGGCATCATGAAGATCCTCTGCCAGAGGGGAGGTTAGTCAGTCCCAAAACCTTCTACGGATGAGTCCGTGTTCCTGGAGGCTTTTGTCTTGGGCCCATCAACATCCTGGGTGACTCCTCCTGTGGATCCCTTAGTGGATCTTATCACTATGCAGGCATGGAAGGAGCCTGACACCATAGAGTCTATACCAAAAAGACCGGACAGGATTCTTTCCCCACCCTTAGACAGACAGGCCTGGTACAAAAGATCCCCAGTGGATGCTATGGTGGTTGCAGCAGCCACCAAGAGGGAAATGGCACAGGAGAGTTCCTCTGTCCACCCTCTAGACAAGTAGTCCAGGGCAGTGGATCGATTTGGGAAGCGAGTGTTTTCTTCAGCGATGTTTTCCATCCGAGCGCTGAACTGTTTGGCACACGTTATACGACTGCAGCGAGACCTAGTCAAGGAGATCGCTGAGTCACCCCCAGAGTCTTTGTCCCTGGAGGACAAGCGTCTGCTCTCCGCAAAAATGTCGACTCGAAAATCAGTATCGAACATGTCTAGGCATCTCCTTTCCCATGCTACGGAAGGAGCCGCTAGGGCGGCTGGGACTGGTGTGGCTGTGAGGCGACATGCTTGGCTCAGACTGTGTCAGTTCGTGGACCCCTTCAAGGCGTCTTTCACAAATGCTCCCTTCGATGGTTCTTCTCTTTTTGGGAAGACAGTATGTGACACTCTGGTCCAGAGCAAAAAGTACGGGAAGACTTTGTCTGCCGTCGGAGTCCGCTTTTCTAACCCTCAAAGATCCTTTTCTAGGAATCAGAGAGGGCAAAAGATGTGGTTCTGAAAATCACAGTTTTCCCAGGACTCTCAGAACAACTCATCCCCTAGAGGTAGAGGGGGACAGGACAGATGCTGCCCCATAGGCAGAGAGGGGCCAAGGAACTTTGGGTCTAAGGAGATCTTCTCGGACAGGCCCATGCAGCAGCCCTGAGGGGTTGCCCGACTGTCCTACTCTGGAGACAGTCAGGGGAAGATTATCGTTGCTTGGGAGTCCATAACTGCAGATAATTGGGTGCTTCAAATAATATTCAGAAGCTACACCATCCCATTTGTTACCCCTCCCGTCCAACCAAAGCGCCTCCCAGATGTCCCACCTGCTCAGTGGGAGGCGGCAGCACTAGAGATTTCCAAGCTGCTTCGCAAACGAGCCATCGAACCGGTTCCCCAGATCAGTCCGGATCAGGCATTTACTCCAGGTTCTTTTTAGTGCCATAAAAGACCCTCAGGCCCATCTTGGGCATGTCAGCCTTGAACCTGGCTGTAGCCAAGTAGAAATTCCGGATGGTCACCCTACGGTCCATTCTACCTTATCTTCGAGAATGTGACTGGATGTGCTCGATAGACCTCCAGGATGCTTACTACCACATCAAGATTCGCAGAAGCTCCAGGAGATTCCTTCGCTTCCGGCTGGGAGCCCATCATTTCCAGTTCAGAGCCCTACCCTTCGGTCTCACCACAGCCCCCAGGGTGTTTACCCAGGTAATGGCAATCATAGCAGCTTACCTGAAGCTTCAGGGAATTCAGGTATTCCCTTACCTAGACGACTGGCTCCTTGCTGCTTCCACCAAGCGTCTTCTTTGTATAGCCAGAGACTCCTTCCTTCATCTTGCAGACCGGCTAGGGATCATTATCAATGTGTCCAAGTCCCTCTTGGACCCAGTGCAGATCGTGGACTTTATCGGGGCACAGCTGGACACCCTTCAATTGAAAGTCTTCCTAACTCCAGACAGGGTCCAGAGCCTACAGGCCCATATATCAGTGGTACTTGGCCCCAGATTACCAAAGGCGGGCGACGATGTTCTTCATGTTTCACTGTTGCAGCCATTACATTTGGGTTATCTGCTTGCAGGTAGCCCTCAGTCGGCCTGATTGACAAAATCTTCAGTCCTGCGTCAGTTGCTGTCCCTTCTTCCATGACGTCAGGTCACCAGGGGTATAAAACATGCAGCTGATGCCATTACATTAGTCTTTCTTGCCGTGCGGTGCCTGAAGCAGAAGCAGTTCGCAAGTGCCGGTCGGCCGACTCCTGAAATTTTTGTTTTCGAGTTTCAGAACCAAAGTCTTCAACTAAAGCTAAGAACCCTGTTGGGGAAACCTTTTCTTGCTCCTTACCGATGTCAGTAAAAGTTAATAATTGCATTACTTGTGGGAAGCAAATACCTCATAAAGATTTTCATTCATACTGTATTCCTTGCTTATGCCCTGACCACGACGTACCTTGCTGTCGGTTTTGTGCTTTATTTAATCAGCGCACTATCCATCGTCTGTATATTTTCGCCTCTAAATATTTTGTTTCTCGATTTAATTATCCAGAAATGTCTGTTAGCCATCCGACTACCGGGATACCGAAAAAACGCAAAGATAAAAACAGACAGGCCACCAAGGTCCAAAACTGCCGACAATGCTTCTCATAAGCCAGTCGCCAGTTCGCTGGTACTCGAGAGGCACTTTTGCAGTCCCTGATACCCGCTACTTCTGATTCACAGGCCTCTACTGAGACCCATTCGGAGTCTGGTATGCCGCAAAATGCTTCAACTATGGAACCCACGGATGTCTCTACCTTGGATGGGTCTGGAGCCGCTGTGTAGGCACTGGCTTCTGAGGGTGTATTCAGGCCTATGGACTTGCATATTAAACCAACGTCATCTTCTTTACTTGGGCCTAAATCTCGAACTATGCCTAAAAAATGATGCCCAGGCCACATGCTCAGGCCTCTATGCCTAAAAAACAAATGATAAGAATGGCTGAAGATCTAATAACTCTAATCGGGGTAGCCAACCCCCCCCCCCTTCTAAGAGGCCTAGGACTGAAGTTGGTTATGAATCTTCTGACCAGGATTCTGTTTTTTCTGATTCTTCTGATGATCTGGATTTGCCCTTATCTACTTATGAAAATTCTGATGCAGAGGACTCCATTCCCTCTGCTTCCCCTCCGGAGGATTTTTCTTTTGGGGAAACCTTACATACTCTAGAGCATTTCCACTGGGAAAGCCAGGATTTTTCTGATTCAAAAAAGAGGCTTAGGGATTTCCTTCTCCTACCTCAGCATAGGCCTTTAGCTATTTCTCATGTACTATAGTTGAAGACATTGTTGGTGATGCTTTTTCGGAATCTAGTTTGGCCCCTGATTCCTTGCCTCCTGCTCCCAGAAAACCTGACAGATACTACAGGGTCCTTGAGTCCCACAAGTTCCTTTTTAAAATCCTATTGCGGATCCAAAGACTATTTCACAGGGGCCCAAGGGCATTAAGGCTTCTAATGCTAAAAATTCTACCCCTTCTGATAGAGACTCCAGGGCGCTGGATAGATGGGGTAAGAAGGTTTACACTTCTGCAACCTTGGCCATTAGGGCTTTAAAATGCCAGTTTCATAGGTTAAAGTATCAGCAACATGTTATTGGATTGCTTAAACAGAAAATGATGTTGATTCCTAACTGTGTGGAAAATAAAGAATTACAGGATTTAATGCAGTCTGCTGAACAAGTTGGAAAACATACTTTGCAGTGTGGTTTTGATTCATTAGAGGCCTCTTGCAGGGCTACTGTTACTAGGTATGTGCTCAGAAGGCATGCTTGGCTTAAGGAGCAATCTTTGCCTGATCATGTTAAAGCTAAATTGTTGGATGCGCCCTTAAATCAGGACTGCCTGTTTGGCAACAAGGCTGAGGAAGTTCTTAAAAAGATGGAAGATAAAGCTAAATCTATGCAAACTGTTAAAGATTTCTTACAAGTTCAGCCTCCTAGATTTAGTAGGCACTGGCCCTCTACGAATCGGTCCTTTCCAGCCCCTTCCAGGTCTTCTCAAGTCAAACCCAGACACAGCAAAAACCCCAGGTTTCAGTCCCAGGGGACACACAGGACTAAGCAGTGGGGGGCCACCACTTCCAAATCTGGGAATAATAAGACTTCCCCCATGGTAAACAGTCTCAATGACTTCCTTTTAAAATTTCCAATCACTTATCAACTGACTGCTTCTTTGGGGGGAAAGATGCAAAGAATTGGGAACTCATTACCCAGGACAAATGGGTTTTAAATATAGTGTCCCAGGGATACAGATTTCACTTCTACACATTGCCAACACCAAGCGGGTGACCGGACCTACCCCCCCCCCCCCCAAGTCAGTGGGCAGAGGCCCAAAAACAAGTACTTTCTCTCTTAAGCATGGGGACCATTCAGCTGGTACCAGAAGAGGAAAAGGGACAAGGTTTCTACTCGAGACTTATCCTGGTACCCAGAAAAGACAATTCATGGCGTCCTATCCTGGACATGTCTACTCTAAACACCTTTTTGGAGATTCCAAAATTCAAGATGCTGACTCTTCACCAGTTACTTCCTATGCTAGGCAAAGATGCCTGGTTGGCAACACTAGATTCAAAAGAAGCATACCTGCACATCCCTATCAGGGAATCTTGCAGAAGATGCCTACGCTTCAAAGCAGGCTTCACGCACTATCAGTTCTCTGCATTGCCCTTTGGCTTATCTACTGCGCCCAGGGTATTCACAAAGTGCCTAGCTCCAGTTATTGCATTTTGCAGGCAAAGAAATATTCAAATATACCCATACTTGGACGATTGTCTAATTCAGGCAGAAAGCCTGGACTTACTTTTGAATCATCTGGCCTTTGTACAAAGGGTTCTAACTTTTCTGGGGTACACCATAAATGAAAAAAATCACACCTGGGTACCCTGTCAACAAATTAAATTCCTGGGAGCAAGCTTGAATACAACTTCCCAGATGGCTTATCTCACACCAGAGAAACAAATTCATTTGACAACCTACTTCAAACAAGTGGCCACAAAAACCCTGCTATCTGCAAGACAAATACTGCAAGCCTTGGGGTTCATGGCCTCCTGCATTCTTCTAATTCCATATGCAAGACTGCATATGAGGAGACTACAGTGGTATCTAAAAAGCCTATGGTGTCAACATTCTCAGGATCTAGAAGCAATTATTCCTATCATACTTTGCCTACGCCTAGAGTTTCTTTGGTGGGTAGAGGCCTGCCACCAAAATAAGGGATTACCTTTCACACCACCCCCTTCCGCCAAAACCCTAACAGACACAAAAGACTATGCATGGGGACTCACCTGGCAGGGAAGTGCATTCAGGGCAAATGGAACCCAAGTCAAATGCACCTGCATATCAATCAAAATAAAATGTTAGCTGTACAGAATGCTCTGACAGCCTTCAAGGACCACATTCTTCTAGGACAACTAATGGTAAAGACAGACAACACCACTGTTATGTGGTACATAAACAAGAGGGAGGGGGTACACATTCTTACCCCCTCTGCAGACTAGCCATGGCATTGTGGAACACAGCCTTGAGCTACCAAGTGCTCCTACAAGCTCAATTCCTGCCAGGAAAATTAAATACACTGGCAGACGGACTAAGCAGAAACCTCATGGACCCACAAAAGTGGAAACTGGAACCAAGGATTTTCAACATGTTGACAAGCAAATGGGGGAGCCCAGATATAGACATGTTTGCCTCTCCCCAGAATTACCAATTGCACAAATTTTGCACAAGGACTCCCTACAAACAAGCCTGGAAAGTGGATGCTCTGTCCTTCAGCTGGAAAAACATATCAGTCTATGCCTTCCCCCCTCTGCCTCTGCTCTCCAAAGTACTACTAAAAATCAAACAGGACAAACCACAGATGATTTTGATTGCTCCAGACTGGCCACGCCAACACTGGTACCCTCTCCTGTGCAGTGTGTAATGGTTATCCCCATGGCACCTGCCTCAGACTCCTTCCCTGTTGTCTCAGCAGGAGAAGCAGATTCTGCACCCTCAGTTTCTAACACTGAACCTTGTAGCCTGGCTAATTACATAATTTCTCTTTTACCATCCCTCAGTAAACCTGTGATGGATATAATTTTAGAGGCAAGGAGGCCTAGTACTAGAAAATCTTATGCTGAAAAATGGAAAAGATTCTCTGCCTGGAACCAGTCTCAAGGGATGAGCACAGCAGCGCCCAATTTATCTCAGATTTTACAATACTTAACTGAGATGCTTCACAAGGGCCTGTCTTTTTCCTTCTTTAAAATTTCAGCTCATTATAACACACAACCTCCGTCTTCTCGCATCCACTGCTCAAGCAGTTCCTCAGAGGGGCCAAAAATTTGAGACCACCCAGGAGGGCTCCAACCCCAGCCTGGGTCCTTAACTTTGTTTTGGAGAAACTCACTCTACCTCCTTTCGAGCCAGCTGCTACTGCAGACTTAAAATGTATTTCTTGGAAAGCAGCTTTCCTTTTAGCAATCACTTCAGCTAGAAGGGTATCTGAATTATAGGCCATCTGAATTACAGGCCCTTATGGCAGTGGAGCCTTTCATCATCTTTCATGAGGACAGGGTGTCCCTCAGAACCAATCCCTCTTTCATGCCCAAGGTGGTATCCAGTGTGGCTCTTAATCAGTCCATTCATTTGCCAGCTTTCTTTCCGAATCCACAGAACAAAGGGGAATGGATACTGCATTCCTTAGATGTGCACAGACAACTTAGATTCTAGAGGCATCCCTACCAGGGACATCCTAGAAGCTGCTACCTGGACTGTACATAATTTCACTAAGCATTATCATTTGCCAATTTTCTCTAACTCCAGAGCTAGCTTTGCCACTGCAGTCTTGCAGGGCCTTATAGCTGGTCCTAATGCTATCTAAATTCCTCCTTCCAACCATAGCTTTTGGAATCTACCCAAATGTAATGACTGCAACAGTGAAACACGAAGAACATAGTACAGTTGTGTACACTTACCATAAATGTAGATGTCCGAGTGTGTTCACTGTTGCAGTCCTGGATGTTCTTCGTTTTTCACTGTTGCAGTCATTACATTTGGGTAATCTGCTGGCAGGTTGCCCTCAGTCAGCCTGATTCACAAAGTCTTGGGTCCTGCTTCGGTTACTGTCCCTTTTTCCATGATGTCAGGCATATAAAATATGCAGCCGATGCCATTACATTAGTCTTTCTTGCCGTGCGGTGCCCCAAACAGAAGCAGTTCGCAAGTGCCGGTCGGCAGACTCCTGAAATTTTTGTTTTCGAGTTTCAGATCTGAAGTCTTCAACTGAATAGCTAAGTACCCCGTTGGGGAAACTTTTTCTTGCTCCTTACCGATGTCAGTAAAAGTTAATAATTGCATTACTTGTGGGAAGCAAATACCTCATAAGGATTTTCATTTGTACTGTATTCATGCCTAGGCCCTGACCATGACGTACCTTGCTGTCCGTTCTGTGCCTTATTTAATCAACGCACTATTAAACGTCCATACATTTTTGCTTCTAAATATTTTGGCTCACGCTTTAATTATCCAGAAATGTCATCGGTTAGCAATCCGACTACCAGAATACCTAAAAAAATACAAAGAAAAAGACAGAGACAGGCCGCTGAGGTCCAAAACTGCCGATGACGCTTCTTCTAAGCCAGTTCGCCAGTACTCAGTGAGACGCTTTCGCAGCCCCTGATACCCGCGAATTTTGATTTGCAGGCCTCTACTGAGACCCATTCAGAGTCCAGTATGCCGCAAGATGCTTCAGTTATGGAACCCACGGATGTCTCTACCTTGGATGGGTCCGAAGCCGCTGTGCAGGCACCGGCTTCTGAGGATGTTTTCAGGCCTACAGATTTGTATATTAGATTGATGCCATCTTCAAAACTAAGGCCAAATTCTCGAACTATGTCTAAAAAAACAACGCCTAGGCCACATGTACAGGCCCCTATGCCTAAGAAACAAATTATCAAAATGGCTGAAGATTTAATTACTCTGATCAGGGGTAGTCAACCCCCCCCCCTTCTAAGAGGCCTAGGCAAGATATTGACTATGAATCTTCTGAAACAGGATTCTGTTTCTTCTGATTCTTCTAATGAACAGGAATTGTCTATACCTTCTTATGAGGACTCTGATGCAGAAGATTCCATTCCTTCTGCTTCTCCCCCTGAGGATTTTTCTTTTGGGGAAACTTTACATACCTTAAGGGTACATTTCCACTGGGAAAGTCAGGATTTTTCTGAATCTAAAAAGGGACTTGGGGATTTCCTTATTCTTCCTCAGCATAGGCCTTTGGCTATACCTCCTATTCTAGACATTGTTGATGATGTTTTTTCAGAATCTAGTATGGCTCCTGATTCTCTGCCTCTGGCTCCTTGTAAGCCAGACAGATACTACAGGGTTCCTAACTCCCACAAATTCCTTTTCAAAAATCCTGTTGTGGATCCTGAAACCATTTCACAGGGTCCCAAGGGCATTAAGGCTTCTACTGCTAAAAATCGTACCCCTTCTGATAGAGATTCCAGGGCGCTGGATTGATGGGGTAAGAAGGTGTACACTTCTGCAACCTTGGCAATCAGGGCTTTAAACTGTCAATTTCATATGTCAACAGCATATCATGGGACTGCTTAAACAGAAAATGATGTTAATTTCTGACTGTGTGGAAAATAAGGATTTACAGGATCTATTGCTTTCAGCTGAACAAGTTGGAAAACATACTTTGCAAAGCGGTTTTGATTCTTTGGAGGCCTCTTGCAGGGCTGCTGCAACTGGGTCTGTGCTAAGAAGGCATGCTTGGCTCAAAGAGCAAACTCTGCCTGATCATGTTAAAGCAAAATTGTTGGATGCTCCTTTACAACAGGACCATCTCTTTGGTAATAAGGCTGAAGAAGTTCTAAAAAAGATGGAAGATAAAGCTAAATCTATGCAAACTGTGAAATATTTCTTACAAGTGCAACCTCCAAGATTTAGTAGGCACTGGCCTACTAAGAACTGGTCCTTTCCAGTTCCTTTGAGAGCCACTCAAGTCAAACCCAGACATTCCAAAGGCACCAGGTTTTAGTCCCAAGGGACATTCAGAACAAAACAACGTGGTGCCTCCTCTTCCAAATCCGAAAACAGCAAAACACCTCCCTATGGTAAGCAGTCTCAATGACTTCCCTTTATACTTACCAAGCACTTAACCTTTTAGCCGCCCCTTTGGGGGGAAAACTGGCTCTTCATGCAAGAAACTGGCAACTTATAACCCAGGACAAATGGGTTTTAAATATAGTATCCCAGGGATACAGATTTCATTTCCATATGTTGCCAATTCCAAACGGATGGCCAGACCTGCCCCCAAATCAGTGGGCAGAGGCCCAGAAACAAGTACTTTCCCTCATGAGCATGGGGACTATTCAACTAGTACCAGAAAAGGAAAAGGGATAAGGTTTCTATTTAAGACTTTTCCTGGTATCCGGAAAAGACAAATCATGGCGTCCAATTCTGGACTTATCTACTCTAAACACCTTTCTGGACATCCCAAAATTCAAGATGCTGACTCTTTAACAGTTACTTCCTATGCCAGGCAAAGATGCCTGGTTGGCAACTCTAGATTTAAAAGAGGCTTACCTGCATATCCCAATCAGGGAATCTTGCAGGAGATACCTCTGCTTCAAAGCAGGCTACTTGCATTACCAGTTCTCTGCACTGCCCTTTGGCTTATCTACTGCTCCCAGGGTCTTTACAAAGTGCCTGGCTCCAGTAATTGCATTTAGCAGGCAAAGAAATATTCAAATATATCCATACCTGGACGATTGTCTAATTCAGGCAGAAAACAAACATTCTTCTAAAACATCTGGCATTTGTAAAAACGGTTCTAACTTGTCTAGGGTACACTATAAACAAAAAGAAATCACAACTGGTACCCTCTCAAAAATTACATTCCTGGGTGCAAGCTTGAATACAACTGCCCAAATGGCTTACCTTACGCCAGAAAAGCAAATTCATTTGGTGACTTTCTTCAAACAGGTGGCCACAAAAACCCTGCTATCTGCAAGACAAATTCTGTAAGCCTTGGGGTTCATGGCCTCCTGCATTCTTCTAATTCCATATGCAAGACTACATATGAGGAAACTTCAGTGGTACTTAAAAAGTTTAATGAGTCAACATTGTCACAGCCTGGAGACAGTGATTCCTATCATACCTTGCCTGCAACTAGCGTTCCTATGGTGGGCAGAGGCCTGTCACCAAAACAAGGGACTGTCATTCACACCACCCCCTGCCGCCCAAACCCCAACTACAAATGTATCAGACTATGCTTGAGGGGCTCATCTGGCAGGGAAGTGCATTCAGGGAAGATGGAGCCCAAATCCATTGCACTTTCATGTCAATCAAAAAGAAATGCTAGCTGTACAGAATGCACTGACAGCCTTCAATGACTACCTTCATCCAGGACAATTACTGATAAAGACGGACAACACCACAGTTATGTGGTACATAAACAAGCGGGGGGGGGGTACACACTCCTACCCCCTTTGCTGACTAACAATGGCATTGTGGAACACGGCCATGACCTATCAAGTACAACTACAAGCTCAATTCCTGCCAGCAAAGCTGAATACTCTGGCAGATGAACTAAGCAGAAATCTCATGTTCCTTCACGAATGGAAGCTGGAACCACGGATTTTCAACATGTTGACCCGCAAATGGGGGAGCCCAGACATAGATCTTTTTGCGTCATCCCAGAACTGTCAATTGGACAAATTTTGCACAAGAACTCATCACAAAAAAGCCTGGAAAGTGGATGCTCTGTCCTTCAGCTAGAAAGACCTTTCAATCTATGCCTTTCCCCCTCTGCCTCTGCTCTCCAAAGTTCTACTAAAAGTCAAACAGGACAAACCAAAAATGATTTTGATTGCTCCAGACTGGCAAATGGAAAAGATTCTGTGCCTAGAATCAATCTCAAGGGATAAGCACAGCAGTGCACAACATTCCTCAAGTTTTGCAATACTTAACCGAGGTGCTTCACAAGGGCTTGTCCTTTTCTTCCATAAAAATCAATGCCTCTGCCATTTCAGCTCATTACAACACAGAACCTCCCCATCTTATCTCATCCTCTGCTAAAGCAGTATCTCAGAGGGGCCAAAAACGTAAGACCACCCAGGAGGGCTCCAACCCCTGCCTGGGACCTAAATTTTGTATTGGAGAAACTCACTGTCCCTCCTTTCGAGCCAGCTGCTACTGCAGACTTAACATTTCTATCGTGGAAAACAGCTTTCCTTTTAGCAGTTACTTCAGCTAGAAGGATTTCCGAATTACAGGCTCTTATGGCAGTGAAGCCTTTCATCATTTTTCATGCGGACAGGGTAACTCTCAGGACCAATCCATCCTTCATGCCTAAGGTGGTATCCAGTGTGGCTCTTAATCAGACCATTCATTTGCCAACTTTCTTTCCCAATCCACAGAACAAGGGGGAGTGGATTGTGCATTCATTGGATGTACACAGACAACTTAGATTTTACTTAAACAGGACAAAATCTCAAAGAAAATCTGAACAACTGTTGGTAGCATTTGCTGCAGGGACAGAGGGAAAGGCTATTTCAAAGCAAACCATTTCAAAATGGATAAGCCATTGTATTCATTTCGGCTATAAACACCATGGAAAAACTATCCACCAGGGGATCAGATCCCATTCCACCATGGCTGCATCTACTTCAACAGCCTTTCTCAGAGGTGTAACTACCAGGGACATTCTAGAAGCTGCTTCCTGGAGCTCAGTTGATACTTTCACAAAACATTACCATTTACCACTTTTCTCTAAACCCAGAGCTGGCTTTGCCACTGCTGTCCTGCAGGGCCTTATAGCTGGTCCTAATGCTGTATAATTCCCTCCACCCAACCATAGCTTTGGGAATCTACCCAAATGTAATGACTGCAGCAGTGAAACGCAAAGAACATAGTACAGTTGTGCACACTTACCATAAATGTAGATGTTCGAGTGTATTCACTGTTGCAGTCCTGGTTACCCTCCCTCCAGCCCCTTATTTTTCTCTGGCTATACCTCTATTTTCTTTCACTGTGCTTAAAAGCCCTTTTGGTGTATTTGCTTTTGGTTGGAGGTATATTTTTTGTGTTTTTAATTTTATTTGCTTACCATTTGGGGGGCACCTGACATCTGGGGCAAGAAAAAGTAATGTAATGGCGTCGGCTACATGTTTTATACCCCTGACAACCTGACGTCATGGAAGAAGGGACAGTAACTGACGCAGGACCCAAGATGTTGTTAATCAGGCCAACTGAGGGCAACCTGCCAACAGATTACCCAAATGTAATGACTGCAACAGTGAATACACTCGAACATCTACATTTATGGTAAGTGTACACAACTGTACTTTACTCTTCCTCCCGCCTCCTAACTTTTGGCTATACCTCTACTTTCCTTTACTATGCTTAAAAGCCTTTTTGGTGTATTTGCTTTTTTGTTGGAGGTATATCATTGTACTTTTATATTTAATTGCTTCCCATTAGGGGGGCACCTGACATCTGGGGCAAGAAAAACTGATGTAATGGCATCGGCTGCATGTTTTTTACCCCCTGATAACCTGACGTCATGGAAGAAGGGACAGCAACCGACACAGGACCCAAGATTTTGTTAATCAGGCCGACCGAGGGCTACCTGCAAGCAGATAACCCAAATGTAATGACTACAACAGTTAATACACTCGAACATCTACATTTATGGTAAGTATACACAACTGTACTTTCTGCGAGCTCTAGGCTCTATGGCTGCAGCAATCTTGAATCTCCCCTATGCACATCTTCACATGCATGTTCTTCAGTGGACTATGACCGTACAGTGGTCTTGGCTAGATCTCCCCATGGAATATCCAATTAAAATCAGCAAAGCCTGCAAGGAGTCACTTCTCTGGTGGCTCCAGTCACCGGAGATCTTACCGGGATGCCCATTTGTTTCACCCACAGCCCAAGCCACAGTGACCACAGATGCCTCCCAGCTCGGGTGGAGGAGGCATTATCTGGGGAGGACAGTCCAAGGCATGTGGTATCAGATCGAGACCAGATTGCATATCGGTGTTCTGGAGATGAGAGCAGTGCTTTTAGCGTTGCAAGCCTTTCACACTGTCCTTACTCCGGGGACAATTGCAGTTCAGTCAGACAACATGTCGGTTGTCTGGTACATCAACAAATAGGGAGGAACCAGGTTTTACCCTCTGTGTCGCAAGGCCATGAGAGTGTGGGAGTGAGCGATCTCCACCAGTCGATTTTTGATTGCAATGCACATCCCAAGATGCTTCAACATTTTAGCAGACAGATTGAGTCGGGCTATTTTAATGCCATACAAGTGGCCTCTGAAACAATCAATAGTGGAGGAGATCTTCCTTGCGTGGGGTCAGCCTTGCTGCGATCTCTTTGCAGCTCCTTCCAACGCTAAGTGCAGCAAGTTCTTCGCTCTGATCCCCTCACCAGGGGATCTCCCCAGAGATGCTCTAGTCCATGCTTGGCCTTCCGGGTTACTGCATGCTTATCCCCCGTTACCTCTCACTCCAAAGTTTCTTCAGAAAGCTTGCCGACTGGGTTGCAAAGTGATCTTCATTGCCCCGTTCTGGCCTCATCAGATGTGGATCTCCTTCCTCTGGTCTCATGTTCTAGCTCCCCCTTGGATTCTGGATCACTGCCCAGATCTAATTTCCCATCCCTCTGGCACTTTTCCGCTAAACCTGGACAGCCTCAAGCTGACGGCTTGGTTTCTCCAGTTCCCTTGATTGCCAGGACTCCCAGTCTTTCATCTTCAGTAAAAACTATTCTGGTGGCATCCCATAAGGCCTCCACTAGGAAGATTTACCGCAGTAAATGGAAATGATTCTCTGTTTGGGCTTCTCAGAGGAACGTGGATCCCTTTACAGTCCCTGTTCCTGTAGTGTTGGATTTCTTGGCCAATATTTTTCAACAAGGGGCTAGTTCCTCCATTGTAAAAGTGCAACTGGGAGCTATCTCGAATTTCCATGTCGGTGAAAACATGAATGCCCTGGCCTCTTCTAGACTGTGTAAGGCTTTTCTTAAAGGCACCTTTCTTTTGCATCCCCCAATTAAGGACTCTGTTCCTCCTTGGCACCTTACCTTGGTTCTGCAGACGTTAGTGCTCTCCCTTTGAACCTGCAGCATCAGTAGATTTAAAGTTCTTATCATGGAAGACAGCCTTCCTAGTGGCCATTACGTCGGCTAGGAGGGTTTCTGAGATTCAAGCTTTGTCTGCTGTGCCCCCTTACTTGATCTTCGATAAGGACAGGGTTTCTATCCGCACTAACCCTTCCTTCTTACCAAAAGTAGCTTCTGAGTCCAACATTAATCAAGCAATTGACCTGCCTGTTTTCTTTCCAAATTTTCAGAACAAGGGGGAATATAAGCTGCATTTGCTAGATGTTCATAGACAGCTTCATTTTTATTTACACAGAACAAAGCCCTTGCGTAAGTCTGACTAGTTATTTGTGTCCTTTTCTAAACCCTTTCTGGGCAAAGCCATCTCCAAGGTTTACTTAGCTAGATGGATTACACAATGTATTTTGCAAATTTATAAAGACAAAGGTCTGTCCCCGCCTTGTCCTGTTAAAGCTCATTTTACCAGATCTATGGCGACTTCTGCTGCCTTTTGGTCTAGGGTTTTACTGGATGATGTTTGTGCGGCAGCAACCTGGGCAAGGTCGCATACCTTCATTTCTCATTATAAGTTGGATTTGATCTCCAGAGGGAGAGCATCCTTCGGCTCTGCGGTGCTCAGGAATATCCTTCCATGAGGGCCTCCCAGGAGTTTAAGTAGCTGGGGACTCTGTCCCACAGGTTGCAGATAAAATGAAGTTAACTACTTCAGATAAAGAAGTTATGTACTCACCATAATATTCCATCTGAGTAGTTGCACTTCATTTTTCTGCAACTGTCCCACCCTCCTTCCCCTGAACCTGTTTAGGGTTTATTATATAGTTGAGTTGCTAATTGGTTGAGTAGTGGCAAACTCGATCTGAGGGAAGGTAGGAGTTGGTGATGGGTTATGGGTAAGGGGGAGGAGCTTGGAGCTCGGAGCAGATGCTTGAAAAGTTGCCGGTTCAGATCTGATATGGATCCGAATACCCACAGGTTGCAGAAAAATGAAGTGTAACTACTCAGATGGAACGATATGGTGAGTGCATAACTTCTTTTTATACACTAAAAGTATGATTGTTAGGTTTACTTAGTTGTAAAACATTTGAATGTTCATGTACAGTTTTCCATAAAGTGGAATGTTATACAGTTTTTATATATTTCTAATAAAGTAGCAGGCTTACATTGTTTGTATCATTTTACATGGGTTGCAGTATAGTTTGCCTATGTGAAATTGCCTCTTTGTGGTTTAAAATTGAATTTCCTTGGGGGAAAAAAAAACTCCTGTGGAAGTGATTAAAAAACAAAGGTTTACAGTGATAGGCCTAGAGGATAAGAAAACACAGACAAACATTTTAAAGGACAAAGGAAAACTGTTGAGAAACTTAAGGCATTTTTTAATCAGATTTTTAAGCCTTTTAAGGAGTGCATCCTTTATCCTAAAGCATTTACAAGCAACTTCCTTGAAGAGGTGCTCATAAAGGGACGACTTGTACTTGATGAGAGTATCTTGATGTCTTGTTTCAGCTGGATGAACAAACGATGATTGACTTAGTTTCTGGTGTCTTTCCCGGGGGATTCAATATTCACAACATGAGAGCATGAGAGGACACTGTTAACAAACTGTTTCTTTGCAAAGGATGGTTTCCTCAAGGCTTCCAGATATCAGCTATGACTTTATCAACCCCCTTAAAGCCTTTTTCAGGAAACTCCAAATTGACCAACATAGTAAATAAAACCCAAGGAAACCTAAAGGTGTCACTGCTCAATGATTGGAGCCTAAACAAGAAAATTCACACCCTACAAGCTGTCCTCACTCTGGAGAATATAGACATCTGTGCTGTTACCGAAACATGGTTTAAATCCACAGAAAGTGCACTGGCAGTGGAAGGCTTTAGTGCCTTCGAGATATTTAGATCATCAGCTGCACAGACAGGGAAAAAAGGTGAAGGAGTTTTGATCTACTTTAGCAGTGAGTATAACTGTAGGTTGGCTAAACAGAACGATGCCCTGAAGTTTATCCACGTGTAAATCTCCATAGACAAGGTCCCATTCCATGTCCTAGCAAGTTATAGGTCATCCTGTATGCCCCTAGAAACCCATAGCTCATACCCAGACGTACTGAAGGCAGTCACCATTAAACCAAATACCCTATTAATGGGAGATCACCCCTGTATAGACTGGGAAACATACACTGTCCCATACTTGCAGGCACAACAATTCCCAGACTTGATTTACACAAGCAACCCTGACCAAGACAGCATGCATGTCCAGAAGAGGTTCAGATATACTGGTCCTGGTATTCACCTATATGGAAGAGCAGTGATGAGGTCAGACCACAAAGCTTCTCCTTTGAAATAAAAATCAACTTGGTAAGCCCAACAAACTCTGTAACAGTTCGGAACTATTCCAAAGCAAACTACATCCTATTTAAGCGATAGTTTCAAAATTCAACCAGAGTAACAGAAGCCTATGTGGAATTCTTCACAGAGACTCTGTACAACCATGTAAATGGCTGTATAGAGGCTGCTGTACTTACTAGAAGTAAGCCCAAAACAAACCACACTGGTAGAATCCTGACCTTAATAGGATATATAACAAAAGAAAAAAACTTGCATCAAAAATCGGGAAGAGAAATTCCCATAATGATAAGAGCCCTCTAATTAAAGTAAACAGGAAATTAAGAGGAATAATTAATTCCAAAAAGGCCATTTACAAGGTCAGGCTAGCATCACAGGCTAAGGACCACCACAAGGCCTTTTACAGGTACGTCTGAAACCTCCAAGGCAGCACACATCAGTGTGCTGAACTTGGGATCCATGGTGTCACGCTCATGAGCAGAATAAATTTGCTGGCTGAAAAATTCAGCTCAAACTTCACCCTCCTCCCACTCTACTCCTGCCTCCCCCATATACATAATAGCATACCCCCCCCCCCGCTCAACTAATAGGGAACATGTCCTGGCATCAGTTTCTAAGCCCAGAAAAAAATGTCTCAGTGGGCTCCAGCAATATCCTGGGATGCTTCCTAAATAGCTTGAAACGTGACCTATCAGGATCACTTAAATCATTTTTCAACTATAGCCTCAAAAGAGGCACTTCACAAGATGGACCATTAACTGGCCCCAGAAACTACAGACCTATTAGTCTGACTAGTGTAATCCGCAATGCCATAGAATGAAGTATCATGGACATGATCAGTAAAGACATAAGCAGCCTTTAAGCACGGGACCCAACCCAGTTTAGCTTTGTCAAGGGAACGTCCTGCCTTCTAAACCTGGTGGACTTCCTTGAGAAAGTCACCAAGACAATGTATGAGTGGAAAACTGTGCCTACCTGGACATAGCTAAGGCATGTGGTACAATTCCCGCACTCAGGTATAATAGACAAACTCATCAAACTGAGCAAACATCCTTACATTACTCACTGGATTGCCAGCTGGCTCACAAACGGGAACCAGGAAGTCAAAATTGATGGAAACCACATCCACTAAGACCATTCTCCAGCAGATTACCTCAGGACTCCATGCTGGGACCCCTCCTACTTGGCATTTACTTCTCTGAGGTAAAGGCTAATGTCAAGGGCCTTTGGCTGACCAAGTTCTCAGATGACTACAAATTGGGAGCGGTCATAGATTTCCCCCATGACTCAGACATCTTATAAGAGGGTCTAACACAGGCAAATTGCTGGTGCCAAAGTCACAAATTAAAACTTGTTGCCAAGAAATGTATTATAGTATCTTTTGAGAAAACTGCCACGCAGCCTAATTACTCCATCGGTAAGACACCGCTATCTGGAAACATACGTAGACCGTAATCTTACCTTTGACCAACATGTGTCCAAGGTAGTAAGAAAATGTTTGTGTGTTTCTCAATGTAGGAGTAAGAACATTGCATCCTGGTCCAAGGAAGTCGTAGTGTCACTTCATTCATCCCCTATCAAACCTATCATTAAGTATAATGCCCACTTCAGCATGTACCTGTCCAGACATTTGCAACAGTTGGAATGTCCGCAAACGTTTTTTGCCAGGAGAATCAAGGGTATAAACACATCTGTCCTATACAGATTACATTAAAGTCCTGTCTCTGTACTTGGTGTCTTGCAGGTTACTGCAAGTGATCTTTGCCTAGCATGCAAGGCATCCTTGGATTCAGCTCTGATGGACCTTTTGCACATCTGCAGAATGAACAGCATCAGAACCACTTGGTCCAAGGATTTAAATTTTGCTTGAGACATAAATAAGACATGTTGGCAAGATAGATATATGTCTCAGAGATCCCCATGCTCTGGAACAGGCTCCCCATCCATGTGAAGCAGAATCCATCCCTAACTGTATTTAAGCATAACCTTGACCAATGGATGGAAAATCACAAATTCACCCGGGTCTGGCTGCCATGTCTCTAGTAGACAAAAGTCAGACAGTAATGTCCAAACTAACATACCCAGACATAATCTCTAGAAACTTTCAAACTAACCTACCCCCTTCCTAATAAATATCCATGATACATAAAGACACAGTTAGGTTGGGCTGCATGGGTGAGCTTATAAAGGCCCTGGTGGTTATTGGCCAAGTATATACCTATGATAGTTTGTACCAGAGGTCTGGGCTTGTTCCTAAGCAGTGTCTTTCAAAAGTGATTGTTTTAAAAGGGGGGGGTGGTTGAATGATATTAATTTTTCCTGATAATTTCTTGGAGAATAGGACCATTCCCTAATTGGGAGTTTTCTTTCCATTGGGGGACAGTAGCCATTGTTAAGAATTTTATATAGCGATATGCATAAAAAATATAAATGGTTCTTTTAGTACTGTGTAGTCAGTCTAGGTCATTAGAAGGTTGTGGTGGTAAACGGGGGGGGGGGGTGTCAGTAGGTAGGGCATATCTGGTAGATGTTCTTCGTGTTTCACTGTTGCAGTCATCACAGTTGGGTTATTTGCTTGCAGGTAGCCCTCAGTCGGCCCGAATACCAGAGACTTAGTATTTCTGCGTCTGATTCTGTTGCTCCAGGCAGGTTGTCAGGGGTATAGAAACAGGCAGCTAACGCCATTACATCAGTCTTTTTTGCCGAGGAGCCCGAAGCAGAAGCAGTTCGAACGAGTGCCGGTCGGCCTCTACCTGAGTTTTTCGTTTACGAATTGAATCATCCTGAAATCTTCTAAAGCTAAGTACCCTGTTGGGAATCCTTTTTTCTTGCACTAACCGGTGTCAGAAAATGTTAACAATTGTCTTGCCCCTGGAAAGCAAATACCACACAGAGATTTTCATTCCTACTCCGGCACCTGTTTAGGCCCAGACCACAACGTACCTTGCTGTCAGTTTTGTGCCTTGTTCAACACCCAAACCATTCATTGTTTGGACCTTATTGTCGCTAAATACTTTCGATGTTCTTCGTGTTTCACTGTTGCAGTCATTACATTTGGGTTATCTGCTTGCAGTAGCCCTCAGTCGGCCTGATTAACAAAGTCTTGGGTCCTGCGTCGGTTGCTGTCCCTCTTCCATGACGTCAGGTCGTCAGAGGTACAAAACATGCAGCCGATGTCATTACATTAGTCTTTCTTGCCATGTGGTGCCCGAAGCAGAAGCAGTTCGCAAGTGCCGGTCGGCCGACTCCTGAAATTTTTGTTTTCGAGTTTCAGAACCGAAGTCTTCAACTAAAGCTAAGTACCCCATTGGGGAAACTTTTTCTTGCTCCTTTCCGATGTCAGTAAAAGTTAATAATTGCTTTATTTGTGGAAAGCAAATATCTCACAAAGATTTTCATTCGTACTGTATTCCATGCCTAGGCCCTGACCACGACGTACCTTGCTGTCGGTTTTGTGCTTTATTGAATCAGCACAGTATCCGTCGTTGGTATATTTTCGCCTCTAAATATTTTGGTTCTCGGTTTAATTATCCAGAAATGTCATCGGTTAGCCATCTGACTACCGGGATTCTGAAAAAACGCAAAGATAAAGACAGAGACAGGCCGCCGAGGTCCAAAGCTGCCAACGACGCTTCTCCTAAGCCAGTCGCCAGTTCACCGGTACTCAGTGAGGCGCTTTCGCAGCCCCTGATACCCACTATTTCTGACGCGCAGGCCTCTACTGAGACCCATTCAGAGTCCAGTATGTTGCGAGATGCTTCAGCTGTGGAACCTGCGGATGTCTCTACCTTGGATAGGTCCAGAGCCGTTGTGCAGGCACCGGCTTCTGAGGGTGTATTCAGGCCTACGGACTTGCATATTAAACCGACGCCTCCTTCTTCATTTAGGCCAAAATCTCAAACCATGCGTAAGAAACCGACGCCCAGGCCGCATGCTCAGGCCTGTATGCCTAAAAAACAAATAACAATGGCTGAAGATTTTATAACTGTAATCAGGGGTAGCCAACCTTCCCCTTCTAAGAGACCTAGGAATGAAGTTGTTTATGAATCTTCTGACCAGGATTCTGATTTTTCTGATTCTTCTGATGATCTGGATTTGCCAGAGACAGACTGCACAGGTCCATAGCTGCCGACATCTTCCATTAAGCTAATCGCCAGTTCGCTGGTACTCAGTGAGGTGCTTTCGCAGCCCTTGATGCTCGCTTCAGTGGATTCGCAGGTCTCTACCAAGACCCGTTCGGAGTCCGGTATGCCGCAAGCCTCTTCTTCGACTATGGAACCCGCGGACATCTCTACCTTGGATGGGTCCAGAGCCGCTGAGCAGGCACTGGCTTCTGAGAAAGTTCTTCGCAGTACCGATGTTAGTCATAAACCGTCGACTTCTTTTGCGTCTTCAGTTCTGTCTAAATCTACCGAGTTTCTAAGGCCAAGAGTACGCGCTATGCCTAGAAAATTGATGACCAAAGTGAATGCACCTGCTCCCTTGCCACAACATCAAATGCTTAAAATGGCAGAAGACCTTATTATGCTGATTAGGGGAAGTCAGCCTTCCCCTGCTAAGAGAAAAAGAGACAAGTCCCTAACAGCTTCAACAGACCAAGAGTCCGATGACTCTGAGGTATCTGATTATGAAGACATGCTCTTATTTGCTTATGAGGATTCAGATGCAGAGGAATCCATTCCCTCTGCCTCTCCTCAAGAGGACTTTTCTTTTGGTGAAACCTTACATACTTTAAGAAAGCATTTCCAATGGGAATGCTAAGACTATCCTCAGTCCAAAAAGAGACTCAGAGAATTTCTAGATTTGCCAAAACATAGGCCTTTAGCAATACCCCCAGTCCTGGAAGTTGTTGATGAAGTCTTTATGGAATCCAGTCTTACTCCTGATACTTTACCCACTGCTCCTAGGAAGCCAGACCGGTACTACAGAGTACCTGACTCTCACAAATTTTCCTTTTCAAAAATCCTTCTGCTGACCCAGAGTTCATTTCCCAGGGGCCTAAAGATATCAAGGCAACTACACCTAAGAATCCCACCCCTTCGGACAGGGATTCCAGAGCTTTGGACGGATGGGGTAAGAAAGTATATACCTCTGCAACTCTCGCCATTAGGGCTTTGAATTGTCAGTTTCACATGCTGAAGTACCAGCAACATATTATGGAACTTATTAAGCAAAAAATAGCAACCTTTACAGACTGTGCAGAAAATAAAGAATTGCAAGAGCTTATGCATTCTGCAAGCCAACTCAGCAAGCATACATTGTAGTGTGGCTTTGACGCCCTACAAGCATCTTGCAGGGCAGCAGTCACTGATTCCGTACTGAGAAGGCATGCTTTGCTTAAGGAGCAGACCTTGCCAGACCATGTCAAATCAAAGTTATTAGACGCTCCTTTGAACAAGGACAATCTGTTTGGCACCAAAGCAGAAGAGGTTCTTAAAAAGATGGAAGAAAAAGCTAAATTTGTGCAGACAATCAAAGAATTCTTGCAAGTACAGCCTCCGAAATTCAGTAGGCATTGCCCCTCGAAACTCTGGTCCTTTCCAGCCCCCTCCAGAAAACAGTGGCTCAACAGGTAGCACACTTGCCTTTGGTGCAGGAAGATCAGAAGGCTGTGGGTTCTATTCTCACTTTAAAAAAAAAGAGAAGCTCTGTACCAACCCTAAAAGGGTTCCCAGACCTTTCTCCAAACCAGTGAACCCCTAAAAGGGTTCCCAGACCTTCCTCCAAACCAGTGAGCAGAGGCACAAAACCAAGTCCTATCCCTCCTCTCTATCAGGGCAATTCTACCGGGTCCGGCGGAACAGATAGGTCAAGGATTCTATTCCAGACTTTTCCTGGTACCCAGAAAAGAGGGCTGTTGGTGGCCAATCCTAGATCTTTCAATTCTCAACACCTTCCTGGTGGTAACAAAATTCAAAATGCTCACCCTGAAGCATTTTCTACTTATGCTAGCCAAAGATGCCTGGTTAGTCACCCTAGACTTAAAAGAAGCCTATCTGCACATCCCTATAAGAGACTCATGCAGGAAATATCTACGTTTCAGGGCAGGATTTATGCATTATCAGTTCTCTGCACTTCTCTCTGGCTTATCCACTGGTCCCAGAGTATTCAAAAAAATACCTGTCTCCAGCCATTGCTTACTGCAGGCAGAGCAATATCCAAATTTACCTGTACTTGGACAACTGCCTGATATAGGCGGACAGTCAGGAATTGCTGTTGCAGCACCTGACATTTGTAAAAAACCTTCTCACAATCTTGGGGTACATCATTAACGAAAAGAAATCAAAACTAGTCCCCAATCAAAAGATTGTATTCCTGGGAGCAAGCTTGGACACAGCATCCCAGATGACATTCCTCACTTCAGAAAAACAAGCTTATCTGACAGGCTATTTTACCCAAATGGCCACCAGAACCCAGCTATCCGCTAGGAAAATCCTGCAGGCCCTAGGGTTCATGGCCTCATGCATCCTACTAATTCCATATGCCAGGCTGCATGTAAGGAAACTTCAGTGGTACATAAAAAGTCTTTGGTGCCAACATGCTCAGGACCTGGTAACTGTCATTCCTATCATACCCTGTCTAATGACAGAGTTTCTTTGGTGGGCAGCAGCATGCAACCACAACAGGGGACTGCCCTTTACTCAACCCCATGCCACCCAGACCCTAACCACAGATGCATCAGACTATGCCTGGGGAGCACACATAGATTGCAAATGCATTCAGAACCACTGGAGCCCAAGTCAAATTCATCTGCACATCAACCAAAAAGAGATGCTAGCTGTGCAACACGCTCTGACAGCTTTCAGAGCCCTACTATCTCCAGGACACCTGCTATAACAGACACCACAGTTATGTGGTACATCAGCAAACAGGAGGGAACCCCACTCTTCAGGTTAGCCATGGCCCTGTGGAACACGGCCTTGGACATGCAAGTCTATCTGCAAGCTCAATTCCTGCCAGGCAAACAAAACTCACAGGCAGATGACT
Source organism: Protopterus annectens (assembly GCF_019279795.1). NCBI lineage: Eukaryota > Metazoa > Chordata > Ceratodontiformes > Protopteridae > Protopterus > Protopterus annectens. Next base: position 785,041,058 of record NC_056750.1, on the reverse strand, counting down.
TAAGCAAAAATCTCCTAGATCCACACGAGTGGCAATTAGAGCCCAGCACCTTCAAGCTTTTGATTCAGAAATGGGGGAACCCAGAGGTGGATCTCTTTGCCTCCCCCTGCAACCACCAGCTCAGCAAATTCTGCACCAGGAATCCTCACAGCAGGGCCTGGAAAGTGGATGCCATATCTTTTCAGTGGGTAAATCTCCCCCTCTGCCCCTTCTCCCAAGAGTATTACTCAAGATAAGACAGGACAGACCAAGGACAATTCTGATTGCCCAGGACTGGCCACGCCAGCACTGGTACCCACTCCTGCGCAGCCTGGCACCTACACCAGAATCCAACCCTGTTCTCTCAGCAGGAGGGACAGATTCTGCATCCACATCTGCAAACCCTAAACCTTGCAGCCTGGCTTATTTCTTGAATTCTCCCCCAGCAACCCCAAGCAAGCAGGTGCTGGACGTCATTCTCGAAGCCAGAAGACCCAGTACAAGAAAATCCTATGCTGATAAGTGGAAAAGGTTCTGCTCATGGATTCAGTCTAAAGGAGAGGATACTACATTGCCCTCTCTGCCTCTAATCCTGGATTACTTAGCAGATCTACTCCACAAAGGCCTGTCCTTCTCCTCCATTAAGATACATGCCTCACCCATTTCAGCTCATTACAACACTGAGCCACCTCTGTTCTCGCACCCTCTTGTCAAACCATTCCTGAGAGGGGCAAACAGCTTAAGGCCAGCAAGGAGAGCACCCACCTCTGCTTGGGACCTTAACTTTGTACTGGAAAAGCTCAGGCTTCCCCCTTTTGAATCTGCAGCTTCAGCAGAGTTAAAATTCCTCACTTGGAAAACAGCCTTGCTTCTGGCCATCACTTCAGCTAGAAGAGTGTCTGAGCTACAAGTACTTATGGCTGTGGAACCTTTCATTATTTTCCATGCTGACAGGGTTTCCCTCAGGACTTACCCTTCCTTTATGCCTAAAGTGGTGTCCAGTGTGGCTCTCAACCAATCCATCCATTTGCCAACCATCTTCCCTAATCCTGAAAATAAAGGGAAAAGGATCCTACACTCCTTGGACGTGCACAGACAGCTCAGATTCTACCTTGATGGGACTAAGCCCTTCAGAAAATCTGACCAGTTACTAGTCAGCTTTGCAACAGGGGGCAGAGGGCAAGGCCATTTCAAAGCAGTTTTCCAAATGGATAGCACACTGCATCCATTTCTGCTATAAGCACCATGGGAAAACCAACCCCTCAGGGGTCAGAACAGATTCCACTAGGGCAACATCTACCTCTACAGTATTTCTCAGAGGAATCCCTACCAGGGACATCCTGGAAGCTGCTACCTGGAGTTCTGTACATACCTTTACCAAGCATTAACACCTGCTTATCTTTTCCAAATCCAGGGCAGGTTTTGCAACAGCAGTCCTGCAAGGCATACTAGCCAGCCCTAACTCTTCTTGACTGCCTCCACCCTTCTTCAGCTTTGGGAATCCACCCAAGTGTGATGACTGCAACAGTGAAACATGGAGAACATAGTACAGTTGTGTACACTTACCATAAATGTAGATGTTCGAGTGTATTTACTGTTCCAGTCCTGGTTTCCCTCCCTCCAGCCCTCTGGTTTCTCTCTCTCTCTCTCCTCTCTATGGCTTTTACTGTCCCCTTTCAGGGGTATTGGTATTTACTTTTTGTTTGTGGTGTTTTCCCCCACCATAACTTAGCTCCCTATTTGGGGGGGCTCCTGACATTTGGGGCAAGAAAAACTGATTGTAATGGCATTGGCTACCTGATTTTATACCCCCTGACGACCTGAAGGCAGTCCTGGAGCGACAGCATCCGACTCAAAAATACTAAGTCTCTGGTATTCGCGCTGACTGAGGGCTACCTGCAGGCAGATAACCCAAGTGTGATGACTGCAACAGTGAATACACTTGAACAGCTACATTTATGCTAAGTGTACACAACTGTACTTTTTATTCTCCATGACTTGTAGCCTTTGAATGTTATAAGCAAAGTGTCACACCAGTACAGCATAACAATGCTCTAGTTTAGGGAGACTGACGTTCTTGTCCGGTGATTTGTGGGTAGTAGAAGATGGTGTTTATGATACAGCAGAGTTTTAGTTGCAATGTTATCCGTGTGGGTTATAAAGCTTAACAAAGAGTCAGGGGTTAGAGAACTAAGTATTTGTACTTGGTTTCAAACGGAATGCTGATGTTGCTGTCTGAGATTGTAAGGACCGGAAGTCAGTAGGCTGTTTTGGGGGTTGAAAAATGCGAAACATTGGTTATTCCAACAGAAGAGCTTTTCATAGATGGCCTTTGGTAGTTTGTTACTGTGCATTTGGGGTTTATAAAATAGAGGGTTGCATATATATTCCATTCAGCTAGCAGTGACTCTGACATCTGTAAATTAATTATCCAGTCACTGTGCACAGAGGCGGTCAGAATTACATACAGTGCTGGAGAAGTCTGCCATGAGGATAACTACCGTGGTACCAGTTATTTGATTATCGTGAAGATCTAATGTTAAACTGTTTTGTTAGTAATCATTCTTTAGTCTGCATACATAATTTGAAAGATAAAGCCAGAAAAAGGTTCTTGTGTATAACTTCATTTGAATAACAAAGTTGAACAGGACGTAACTTGCATGTATATCAGCTTTGTATTCGCACAATACTGTGTTGTACGCTTAAGCCTCAGCAGGCTAGGAAAAGCTTTAGTGATAAAAGATAGTGTCATGTTTTTAATATGCTAACGCAGCTGTCTGGAAGAATGACATTCTAAGTTACAGACACTAGCTAAAATAAGACACTAATAAATGCTAAAACACAGCTGCAAGAAAACTTTAGCTCATTAACAAAGTTTTGTTAAGACTGTTACAAAGGATAGTTTTGAGCATTTTTGCTTTGTTTATAAAGTTACTGTATTCTGACATGGAGATAAACAAGGTCAGATGTTAAAACCTTGTATACATTTAAAATAATAAGTTGTGCATGCAAGTAGAATTGGAGCAATTTTGCCAGGAAATCTACAAATTGTTAAGGAAGGAATTATTTAGATTTTTGACTACCTGCAGTTTGTGATACCTGACCTTACCATGTAAGTATTTATAAAAAGAAAAAACTTTTTCATCTTAGCAGTGTTAACTAGATAAGGTCTCTTTAGCTGAGTTTTATCAGTAGTAACCTGTATGGCTGCGGCAAATGTGTATCTTAGTACTTAATTAAACGTTTCTGCAACTTTGTGCTTGTCATGCAAGCAGCAGTTAAGAATTTATTCTTTTCAGTTTGTGAACTCAGTAAGTGGACTGGCCAAGTGACGCTTTTTAGCAACAACGTGAACACAAAATTGACCATATGCAGCTGTGAATTATGTCTGTAAACTGAACAAAGAGAAAAAAATTTAAATAGAAGAATCCTACACTACAACCAGGTTTTCAGCAGAGCAGAAAGTGTAGGTAAAAGGATATTTGCTAGGTTACATTTAGGCAATAACCCACGCCTGGGTGTGGGTAATGCTGGATTTACCCACGGTTGGTGTAGTTTGGTCACGAGGGCGAAACCCGAGTGGCCAAACAAAGACAACCATGGGTAAATCCAGCATTACCCACACCCAGAAGTGGGTTATTGCTATTATACAATGACATTATTTAAGAAAAAAAATACTTTACTTAAATAATGGTATTGTTTAATGCCTCCGTGCTACCCTTCCGCAATTGTCTGGTATTCTGCGGCAGATCTGATGTACTGCGCATGCGTATGCTTACGCAGTACATCAGAGCTGTCGGTGGAAGTAACGGAGAAAGCAAGATCTCCGTTGCTTTTTACAAAGTGTCTCGCTATGTTAAAGGAGTTTAACATAGCGAGACAGCTTTAAAAAAAGCAACAGAGAAAGGAAGATCTCCATTACTTTTTTTAAAGCTGTCTCGCTATGTTAAACTCCTTTAACATAGTGAGACAGTTTCTAAAAAGCAATGGAGATCTTGCGTTCTCTGTTGCTGTAAAGAAAAAAAAAAAAAAAAAGACTTGTACTAATGGAAAACTTCTGGGCGACCGGACCTTTTTCCATTAGTATAAGTCTGATTTACAACGTGCATGCTGACAAATCAGCGTGCACGTTTTGGAATATTAATGGGGGGGGGTCGTTGTATAATGTAGAATAACTCAGCCCTTGTCTGTTGCATAAACAGTAAAACCTCAACATCGAAAATGACATAAATTTCAAATTGCAATAATGGTTTTGAAAACACTGGTGGTAGATGAAGTATAAGATAAAGAAGCAGCAATAAATATTTATGGAGGGTTAAGTCTTTCCTGCACCCCCATGGTGTAAGGGTCCCTAGTTGCTTAAATACTAACATCCTCAGTTTACACAGCCACAGAGAAAAGAAAATGTTTGGTTTTACTGGAAAAAACAAGTATTTCATCATTGCCAAGTTTCAGTAGCCTCAGTGTATGAATATTTAGAAGATACATTAATCAAGCTGTTAAATTCTTTTACTAGTACCCATCCATAACAGCATGCATGGTCCCATTGACTTGAATAGAACGCAGCACTACGTGCGAGCCTTGTAATACATCGTTAAACGTCGGCTCACTCATCTGAATTGTGGAGGTCATGTCAGCAGACGAGCACAACCTTCAAGAATTCAATATAAAAGTTATAAAAATCCTCTTAATTTTTTTAAGTTAACAAAATACCACTGTTTAGGTAGTATATGACCTCATCATTCAATGTGAGTGCTGTCTGCCCTCATAAAGTCCCACCAGTTACCTTTAATGGTGACCAGTTCAGCCTGTGGAGGGATCAGACAGAGGCTTTTTTATTTCTTGTGGGGGAGACCGTTTAGTCCAAAATAACCTCTTATAGTGGTCTGCCTTGCATGTATTAGACTAATTCTACAGGAGTGGTTACAGAGTGCTTCTGGCCTGGAAAAAGGTAGCATGAGTGATGGTCAGTACAACAGAGTCATGTATACCAGAGGGGCTAAAGGTGAGCATTTCCAATCACTGGTGACTGGAGAGAGAGAAAATTCTCATGTGTCTTTACTTGGTTTACTGCTGTCTTTTTGAGTAGGTATGAATTAAATGGTAAAATGGTCCTAGTGGGACAAAACTACTATTGTTAGGCAAAATAAATAAATAAAATAAAAATAATTTCTCTGTACTTGGCTTACTGCAGATAATATGGGAGCCTGTATTCTGTGACTTTTGATTGGCTAGACAGAGAGACCGAACTAGGAAAGATGTGCAGCAGGTAAGGGCCATAAAGGATAATGAGGGAAACGTACTCACAAGTGAGGAGAGTGTGTTGAGCAGATGGAAAGAGTACTTTTGAAGGGCTGATGAATGAAGAGAATGAGAGGGAGAGAGATGGCTGCATGATGTGGGGATAGTGAATCAGGAAGTGCAACGGATTAGCAAGGAGGAAGTAAGGATAGCTATGAAGAGGATGAAGAATGGAAAGGCTGTTGGTCCAGATGACATACCTGTGGAAGCTTGGAGGTGCTTAGGAGAAATGGCAGTGGAATTTTTAACCAGATTGTTTAATGAAATCTTAGAAAGTGAGAGGATGCCTGGGGAGTGGAGAAAAAGTGTTTTGGTACCAATTTTTAAGAATAAGGGCGATGTGCAGAGCTGTAGTAACTACAGAGGGATAAAACTGATCAGTCACAGCATGAAATTATGGGAAAGAGTATTAGAAGCTAGGTTAAGAAGGGAGGTGATGATTAGTGATCAGCAGTATGGTTTCATATCAGGAAAGAGCATTACAGATGCAATGTTTGCTCTGAGAATGTTGATGGAGAGGTACAGAGAAGGTCAGAAAGAGTTGCATTGTGTCTTTGTGTACTTGGCGAAAGCATATGACAGGGTGCCTAGAGAGGAGTTGTGGTATTGTATAAGGAAGTCGGGAGTGGCAGAGAAGTATGTAAGAGTGGTACAGGATGTGTACAAGGGTAGTGTGGCAGCGGTGAGATCTGCAGTGGGAGTGACAGATGCGTTTAAGGTAGAGGTGGGATTACATCAAGGATCAGCTCTGAGCCCTTTCTTATTTGCAGTGGTTCATAGATTCATAGGTTCATAGGTTGGTACTAGGCTATCAGCCCTAGGGCCTATACAAGCCTAGCCATAACAATTCCCTGACTATTTCTTCCCACACTGTTTACTTCCCCGGACCCCTGTCTAGCAGGGTGACTGACGTGATCCCTGGGGTGAATTTCCTTTCTCCTGTCCAATCGTCAAGGTTCCTTTTGAAGAGGGCCAAAGAGACACTCTGCTTGACATGTATGGGCAATCTGTTCCAGATTTTGGGGAGTCTCTGGGTCAGGAACCTATCCCACCAGCATGTTTTGTTTATTGTGACAACAAGGTTTAGATCCCTGGAGCGTGTGGCTCTGAGGGATTGGGATTTCTTTAAGTGTAGCATGTCCAACAGCTCTGGGTTTGACATGGCCTTGTATGTTAAGCAGAGATCACCTCAGAGTAGACAATGTGCGACAGAGTATAGCTGGAATTTTTTAAGGCGGTCAGCGTAGGGCATCTGCTTTAGTCCTGTGTTTCTTTTAGTGAGGTATTTCTGCGGTCTTTCCAGTTGTTGCAGATGTCTTGAGAGGTACATACCAAGCGGGGCGTTGTATTCTATAATGGGTCTAATGAGGGATGAGTACAGTGGGACAATGACCTCCTTTTTTCTGGATGAAAAGCCCTTCGTGATGAGGTGTGCCACATAGATGGATTTCCTGACTGTTGTGGCGAGATCTGTGGTGATGGACAGGTTGACAGACTGGATCAGACAGGAGTCCCTGTGGACTATGATGTTTGCAGATGACATTGTGATCTGTAGTGAGAGTAGGGAATAGCTGGAGGAGACCCTGGAGAGGTGGAGATATGCTCTAGAGAGAAGAGGAATGAAGGTCAGCAGGACTAAGACAGAATATATGTGTGTGAATGAGAGGGAGGATAGAGGAATGGTGAGGATGCAAGGAGTAGAGTTGGTGGAGGTGGATGAGTTTAAATACTTGGGATCAACAGTTCAGAGTAATGGCGAGTGTGGAAGAGAGGTGAAGAGAGTACAGGCAGGGTGGAATGGGTGGAGAAGAGTGTTAGGAGTGATTTGTGACAGACTAGTACCAGTAAGAGTGAAAGTGAAGGTCTACAAGAGGGTAGTGAGACCAGCTATGTTATATGGGTTGGAGACAGTGGCACTGACAAAAAGGCAGGAGTCAGAGCTGGATGTCGCAGAGTTAAAGATGTTAAGATTTGCACTGGGTGTGACAGGGTAGACAGGTTTAGGAATAAGTATATTAGCGGGTCAGCCCAGGTTGGAAGGTTTGGAGACAAAGCCAGAGAGGTGGGATTGCATTGGTTTGGACATGTGCTGAGGAGGGATGCTGGGTATATTGGGAAACATATGCTAAGGATGAAGCTGCCAGGTAACCGGAAAAGAGGAAGGCCTAAGATAAGGTTTATGGATGTGGTGAGAGGACATGCAGGTGGTTGGTGTGACAGAGCAAGATGCAGAGGACAGGAAAAAATGGAAGCTGATGATCCACTGTGGCGACCCCTAATGGGAACAGCCGAAATAAAAAGACTTTGTGTAGCACAAATGTTTAAAAAAAAAGATTTATTTTTTCAAGACAGAAAGGAGAATGATTCATTTTAGATGATTGTTGACAGCAAAGCTTGGTTCAGTCCTTCATAGCAGGTTTGCAGTTTCTATCAACATGGTACTTTGTACAGTTTTGTACACTCAGGAAAAATAGTCCAGAAGGAGCCATTAGTCCCTTACCAACATCCGCACTCTTCTCTATGCTTGCAGAAGGGAGAACAGGATGGATTTTTAAATGAAAAGAGTCCTTTAAAGACAGCAGCAGCAGTTTTAATGAGATTAGAAGCCCTTTAACTTCTCCAAAGGACCTACAAGTGACAGCTTCAGCTCAAGAGTTTTCTTAGTAGCTGTGAGTTTACTTTTTCAGGTTACTCAACAGAGAGAGCGAGTGGGTTTTCATTTCCCTGTGCTTAGATCAGATTACATACTTGCACATTTCAAGTAAATATACCCCTTTCTAAGGCAACTTAGGCCCCACAATACTACTAAGAGTTCAGGAACTGCATACCTGCTCCCTTTCTCTGTCTACTGGATGTTTAAACCGCTGGGCATTCATCTTGTTTCCTGCCAGTAAGCAAGTTGTAGTCAGGAGTTCCAAGTTTGTACACCTTAATTTTGTGTGGTCATCCTCCCAACCACAAAATAACTGCACTGCTTTCCGTAGTGTGTGCATATGTATAACATAACCTAACATACAAAATACATTTATATTCTGTTTATATGTATACATATATAAATACGAATGTATAGTTTAATGTGTATGTTCCAAGAGTTGCCAGACATCTTTTATTCAAGACCATTGACACCCTTTCACCACAAAAATGAAGTACACTGTCAAACTGTATTGTTTATGGTTCCCAAAGCAGATTTTCTGTGCTTTATTGTTAAGAATGGACCCTCCTATACTCAGTCTACCCCATATGACATCACAAGGATGAAGTATGGAAACATGCGGTGCATATATTGATGCTACTCAAATGCTTTGCATATTAATACACAAACTACTACATTTCTGTGCTCACTGCCGCCACAGACAACCATTACTTCCTGCAGACCTATGCTGTCAACTAGGTAATTCAAGTAAACTGCTTTAATTCGACTTTGTCTTTATGAGATGATATAGTACTGAAACCTCAATGTAAATTATGTGTCTTCACATCTGAAGAAACAACTTAATTTTGTTTGCATAAAGTAACAAAGCATCCTGAGTAAAGTCTTGGTCAAACACCCCACACCCTCATTTCAGATCTGTTTCTAGATTCATAGGTGTTGCAAAGGCACGGAATCTCATGGGTCTCTTAGACCTGGCCAGTACTCTCCCTCAGGCCATAACTCCTTTTTCTAGGAGGACAATGCCAGTCAGTCCCAGAGACATTTGTGAGTGCCCATCCAATTAGCTTTTGTTTAAAAGCAGAGTCACGTCACTATACATGCATGGAAAGTTAATTCAGGATGTTTATGAGATGCTAAGTTATAAATCTGTCCCTCTGCAATGTTTTATTTATCTGTTGGTGAAAGTGTAGGTCACCTGGCTCCAGTGTTGATAGTGCCACTGGATTGCAAAGGTACCGGATTTCCAAAGCAAACTGGTATCTAATGGAGTGTTAAGACTTAAGACCCATCAAAAGTCTGTAAGACACTGAGTAAAGGGAAAGGGCTTCCGTTCTCTCTTTATAGCTGTGGAAGTTTAGGCCTGTAATCTTTTTATTTAGGAATCTTTTGGGATTTCAGATTGTTTATTGAGAGACATTCCGTAGGGGATGTTGTACTCTTAACTGGATGGAACAATATTGAATGTAAGGGAGTGATTACCTCTTTAGACCTTGAATGATGTTCCTTTCACAATTAGCTGTTCTAAATTAAAGGATTTCCTGACTTCCTTTGTCACATGATGCTCAAAAAAGAGGGAGTTATCAACTTCTTATGTCCCTGACAACATTTTAATTTTACAGTGATGTGTTGTCTGTACACTATGATGAAAGGTGGGGGTGTCTACCAGAAGTGATGCTACACATTTTAAAATTTAGTATAAGCATAGTTTTAGTACCACAAGAGTGATTCTGAGTTCATTAAAGAGGATTTGGATGACAGAGGATGGCTTACCAAACCCCAGTTTGCTGGACATGAGAGATCCTAGCACTGAATCCTGAGAGGCACCGCTGGTTACTTTCATATTTTCTGATGAGGCACCCCCAACTTGCTCTGTATGGGTTCTAGCTTTCAGACAGTTTGCTATCTGTCTTACCATGTATGGGTCAAATTTAAAAGCACACAGCTTCTACATGTTGCCAAAAAGGAGAATAGTGTTGAAGGCCTTGGCAGGTCAAGATATGCCGTGCTTACTTTATAGCCAACATTTACAGCCTCCATAATCCTTTTGAAGACATTTACCAGATTTGGTAGACAGGATCTACCCTTCACAAAACCAAACTTTTGGGGGTCAAATCTAATATGATTCATGATGTAATGTATGAGACCGGTTGTAATACATTCCATGGCTTTGCAGATGAGTTTTTGTAAGGCTGATAGGTCTATAATTACATGGGTCACTTGTACGGTTACCCTTATGGATTAATACCACCATTGCTGTGTGCCCGTCATCAGGGACAAAAACCTGTAACTAAACTTAGGTTAAGCAGCTTAGAGTGGGTCTGCAACTGTACGCTTGACAGTATTCATTAATTGTGTATATTATCAGGTTCCATAGAGGAAATGTGTTTGGTTTCAGTTAACACATTTCAGTGAATGATCTTTAGAGATAATTGGAGAGGGAAGGGATTCTGAAATTTCAGTTCATTAGATAGACGTTACAGTGGTAAAGTTGGCACAAAAAAGAGGGAGTTTGTGTTGTTGTCTGAAGCAGAATGTTTCTATTTGTCTGATTGATTTGACGGCCATGTTGTTGTTTAGCCAAGATCTCTCATATGATTTAAGGGCTTTTTGAGGTCAGTTTGCTGTGGTTCCTCTTGACTATCAAGCTTACCTCTCCAGTTGGTCTTCCTTTGTGGTGTGAGGCCTACTGCTCATTCGATGTCCTTCAAGGATGCATCTGCAGTCCTTACAAATGGGTTGTCCTGTCATCAGGCAGCCCTTCGGTCGGCCGGATTCCAAAGTCTGGGTCTGGCCTCGGCTGGTGTCGCTCTTCACCCGACGTCATAGCTGCAGTTATTCGGGTATAAAGGCATCAGCCGACGCCATTTTCCTCAGTCTTTCTTGCCGCGTGGCGCCCGAAGCAGAAGCTGTTCGCAAGTGCCGGTCGGTCAGAACCAGAGATTACTACTACGAATACTTCTACTACTACGAAGACTTCTAAAAGCTAAGTACCCCGTTGGGGACTCTTTCTTGCCTCAGCCGATGTCAGAAAAAGTGAATAACTGTTTAACTTGTGGGAAACAAATACCTCATAAAGATTTCCACTCTTACTGCTTACCTTGTTTAGGCCCAGACCACGACGTAGCAGCTTGTCTAGCCTGTGCTTCTTTTAACCGACGGACGCTTAGACGTCGGTCGGAATTTGCTGAGGAGTTTTTCGGCTCCGATTTTGCTTACATTATGCCGTTGGATCCTCCGACTACGCAAATATCTAAAAAGCGCAAGGAAAAGGACCGACACTCGCGGTCCGCGGTTTCGGCCGAAACCGCGGTTAAGCCAACCGCGAGTGTCTCGGTTTCAGCTGAAACCGAGCAAGCGGTTCTTCCTTCAGCCGAAAACTTACCTCCTACCGAGGCCTCTTCCAACCTGGTGGAATCGGCTTCTGAAATCCCTCCTGCTCTTCCAGTTTCTCAGGAATTATCTGACACTATCCCCTTGGATATTTCAACCCCTGCACGTGGAGCTGCTAGGCCACCTGCAACCATGTCCATTAAGGCCTTTGCCAGGGCTAAAGCAGCTAAAACTACTAAATCTGTGCCTGCTAAGACCCCCTCTCACAGGCCTAGCTCTAGTTCACAAATGCTTACTCTAGCAGAGGATCTCATTTCTTTAATCCGGGGATCCCAACCTCACCCAGACAGGGCCTCTCACCCACCTCCAGAGAAGAGGCCTAGAGCAGAGCCCCCTGAGCCAGTTTCCACAGATGATTCCTCTGATGATTCAGATAATACAAACCCTCCAGAGGGTCCTTTCTCCCCTTATGAAGACTCTGATGCTGAAGAGTCCATTCCTTCTGCCTCTCCGCCTGAGGAATTTTCCTTTGGGGAAACCTTGCATGCTATGAGGGAACAATTTCAGTGGCAGGGCCAGGATTTTTCAGACTCTAGAAAAAGGCTTAGAACTTTTCTGCATTTACCACAACATAGGCCTTTGGCTATACCTCCAGTTCTCTCTGTTGTAGATGATGCATTTAATGATGCTTGTACTGCTCCTGATTCACTACCTCCGGCCCCTGCTAAGCCCGATAGGTACTACAGGGTCCTGGACACGCATTATCATTTGTATAAGGCTCCTTTTGCAGATCCCGAGACTATCTCCCAGGGACCTAAGGCTGTAGCAGCTACCTGTGCCAAAAACCCCCTCCCCTCTGAAAGGGAATCCAGGTCCTTAGAGAGATGGGGTAAAAAAGTTTACACTTCTGCTACTCTTTCAGCTAGGGCCTTGAACTGTCAATTCCACATGATCCAGTATCAAGAATTTATGCTAGACCAGTTAACCAAAAAGCTGTCCTCAGATGAACCATTAGACAAAAAATCTGTTCAGGAAATGGTGCATAACATTCAGCAAGTCAGTAACCATTCTTTAAAATGCGGCTATGATGCACTGGAGGCTTCCTTTAGATCAGCCATGACTGGCACAGTTATCAGAAGGCATGCATGGTTAAAAGAGCAGGCCTTACCGGACCATGTCAAATCAAAACTATTAGATGCTCCCATGGACAAGATCAGTTTGTTTGGCTCTCCTGCACAACAGGTGCTGAAGAAGATGGAAGAGAAGGCAAAATCTGTCCAAACAGTGAAAGATTTCTTACAGGTCCAACCTCCAAGGTTTAGCAGGAATTGGCCCTCCAAGAATTGGTCCTTTCCAGACTCCTCCAGAGCTCAGAGAGGCAGGAATAGGCGTTCAAGAGGCAGAAGTCAATCCAGGGGTGCCTACAGGGGACGCCAGTGGCAGGGTAACAACCAGCGAGGTACAGCCACAGACACAGCCACCACCACTAATACAGGACAATCACAGTGACTTGACTCTGGCACCGCCTACCAGGGAACAACTAGAAGCACCCTTAGGTGGGAAGCTAGCCTTATTTTCAGTGAACTGGCATTTCATCACAACAGACAAGTGGATTTTGCAGACAATAGACCAAGGTTACAGGTTTCACTTCCATACTCTACCAGGGAAGAGAGAAATGCCAAACCTACCTCCAAATCAAAAGGCAGAAGCTCTAAAACAAATAACTCAATTATTAAGGATGAGAGCTGTAGAAAAGGTACCATCTATGGAGCAAGGACAGGGATTTTACTCCAGACTGTTCCTGGTACCAAGAAAAGAAAGCAAATGGAGACCTATTCTCGACCTGTCCGCTTTAAACACATTCCTCATTGTTCCAAAATTCAAAATGCTGACCCTACAGCAGCTTCTTCCCATGTTGGGCAAGGAGTCTTGGCTGGTAACTCTAGATCTCAAGGAGGCATACCTGCTCGTCCCCATATGACCAAATTGCAGAAGATACCTCAGATTTCTTGCAGGATCAGAGCATTATCAATTCTCAGCATTGCCCTTTGGCTTATCTACTGCGCCCAGTGTGTTCACGAAATGCCTGGCATCAGTAATTGTTCATTGCAGGCTTCAGGGAATCCAAATCTACCCTTACCTGGACGACTGCCTGATACAAGCGGACAACAAAAACAAGCTAGCAGAAGACTTGAAAAGGGTCATTTATCTACTACAAGCCCTGGGATATACAGTCAATATAAAAAAGTCAAGGCTGATACCATCCCAAAGGATAACCTTTTTGGGTGCAGAGCTGGACACATCGAAACAAATGGCATTCCTAACAGTAGAAAAACAGGAACAACTCCCTCTCTACTTCTTGGCATTAACAAAGCAGAACCATCTAACAGCAAGAAAAGTCCTGCAAGCCTTGGGCTTCATGGCATCCTGCATAATATTGGTTCCACATGCCAGACTGCATATGAGAAAGTTACAGTGGTACCTAAGGAATTTATGGTCTCAGCACAAGCACAGCCTAGAAACCCAAATTCCAATAATCCCATGCCTGAAGCAAGAATTCCAATGGTGGGCTCAGGCCTGTCAATCAAACAAAGGATTGCCCTTCCACAGCACTCAACCAAGCCAAACCATCACAACGGACGCCTCAGACCTCGGTTGGGGGGCCCACATGCTGGACAAGTGCATACAAGGTCGATGGACTCAAGACCAGCTGCGCCTACACATAAATCAAAAGGAAATGCTGGCAGTAAAACTGGCAATTCAGACATTCAGACCATTTCTTCGACAAGGCCAACTGTTGATAAGGACAGACAACACCACAGTTATGTGGTACATCAACAAACAGGGAGGCACACATTCGTACCCTCTATGCCGGATGGCAATGGACCTCTGGAACGTGGCCCTGAGCTTCAACATTCAGTTACAAGCAATTTTTGTACCAGGAAAAGAAAACATCCTAGCAGACATACTAAGCAGAACTACCACGGATGCCCACGAATGGATGCTGCATCCGGACATCTTCAAAACCATTACAAGAAAATGGGGACTCCCAGAAATAGCCTTATTTGCTTCCCCACGCAATCACCAACTGAAGAAATTCTGCACAAGGACGTACCACCCACTGGCTTGGAAAGTGGACTCCCTATCTTTCAGTTGGAAAAACCTGACAGCATATGCATTCCCACCACTTCCTTTGATGCACAAGGTGCTATTGAAGATCAAAGAGGAACGTCCAAGGATCATCCTGATAGCTCCAGACTGGCCAAGACAACATTGGTACCCATTACTGAGGAGCATGTCTCGGGAACAAATATGGCCCCTACCCCTAGTTCCATTGCTGTTAACACAGAACAACTACAACACCCTGCATCCAAACCTGAAAACACTGCAGCTGACTGCCTGGAACATTACATAATACCAATTAACCCAAATTTATCCCAAAGGGTTAAAGACATTATCTTGGAGGCTCGCAGGCCCTCAACAAGGAAAAATTATTCATCAAAATGGAAAAGATATCACATTTGGAGTACTGCAAAAGGAGAAAATGTGTCACTGGTAAACATAGCCAACATCCTGGAATACTTATTTATTTTTATTATTTTTATTTTACATTTGTTGACCGGGATGGTCCGACTGGATACATGTCCATTTTCAGCGGAGGCCCGGGGAGAAAAGCTCCACAGAGGAAAAAGTTACACTTTCATTTACATACAGATAAATACACTTCCTAATGCAAATAAATAAAATTACAGATACACAAAAAATACTTCACAATTGTTTTAGATACACTTGGCTACCATGTGAATAGATAACAGTTCAAAATACAGTGTAGTTGATATTCTAGGTTACTATTACCCATCCCTTGTAGAGTCAAGTCAGGCAATGGGGAGCTTGACTTCATAAGTACCAGTGGAGGTGGAATTTAGTGGGTGTGAGTTTACAAATTCTTTAGACTAAGAAAAAGAAAAAAACGCCTAGTAATACAGGTGGAGAATGCTACTAGTTGAGTGTCAGAGAGAACTAGTCTGGGTTATTACATGGGCACTTCCACAACGGCCTGTCCTATTCTTCCATTAAGATTCATGCATCAGCTATTTCAGCAGAATACGACTTGGATCCTCCAGTCTTCTCACATCCTCTGCTCAGGCAGTTTCTGAGAGGAATTAAAAATGTAAAACCACCTAGGAAACCACCATTACCAGCATGGGACTTGAACTTTGTGCTAGAAAAATTGACACTCCCTCCTTTCGAACCAGCAGCAACAGCAGAATTACAATACTTATCATGGAAAACTGCTTTCCTGCTTGCAATCACTTCAGCAAGAAGGGTATCTGAGCTACAGGCATTAATGGCAGTGCAGCCCTTCCTGATCTTCCATCAAGATAGTGTCCATGAGAACAAATCCTACTTTTATGCCTAAGGTGGTCTCCAGAGTATCTTTAAATCAGGCTATCCACCTACCTACATTCTTCTCCAACCCACAGAACAGGGGAGAAAGACTGTTGCATACCTTGGATGTACATAGACAATTACGCTACTACCTGGACAGGACCAAGGGCAATAGAAAAACTGACCAGCTACTGGTAGCATATGCAACAGGAAAGGAAGGAAAAGCAATTTCAAAACAGACAATCTCTAAGTGGATAGGAAATTGCATTAGATTTTGTTACTCCTACCACGGGAAGAAAACTCCAGAAAACATCAGTCCTCACTCTACAAGGGCTACAGCCACTACCACAGCTTTTCTACGAGGAGTGGCTACCAAAGACATTTTAGAGGCTGCTACTTGGAGCTCCGTGCATACATTTGCCAAGCATTATAATTTACCCTTATACTCTAGATTCCAAGCAGGTTTTGCCACTGCTGTTTTGCAAGGGATCTTAACTACACCATAATTTTATTTCTCCTCCTCCCCCAGTTTGGCTATGGTATTCTACCCATTTGTAAGGACTGCAGATGCATCCTTGAAGGACATAGTACAGTTTTGTACCTACCATAAATGTAGATGTCTGATAGGAATGCATCTGCAGTCAGGATTACCCACCCTCCTTCCCCTCTGTGGTACTCCTAGGGTATTTGCCCATCTTGTAGCTAGCTGGGGGAATCTATTATGGTGTATTTGTTTGTATATATGTACATACATGCTTATTTTTGTTTGCTCTCTACTATTTGGAATCATTTGCATTTATCCAAATTTAGCCTTCCTAGAGGGCACCTGGCACCTGGGGCAAGAAACACTGAGGAAAATGGCGTCGGCTGATGCCTTTATACCCGAATAACTGCAGCTATGACGTCGGGTGAAGAGCGACACCAGCCGAGGCCAGACCCAGACTTTGGAATCCGGCCGACCGAAGGGCTGCCTGACGACAGGACAACCCATTTGTAAGGACTGCAGATGCATTCCTATCGGACATCTACATTTATGGTAGGTACAAAACTGTACTTTCTGTGGGAATGAGGGTTGATCATATTGTGTAGGCTGTTCTCATTAACAAGGAGGATCTGGGTTTTCTTTTAGAAACCCTACCTTCACATCCATGCTGGTCTGCGCAGTACATGCCATACCTCCATGTAATACAATCAATTGCTTTTGCTTCCACTTGTAAATGGGCAACTTTAGTGACATTCCCTGTCTAGATCAGGGAGTCTACCATAGTGTGTGTCATAAGCACAGGCACAAATTCCCCCCCAGAGAAGCCAGACATGCTGAGCATTGTCATTCTTGTCCCCCACTAAACCAAGCTACAGTGTCATTTCCTTCCTTCTTTTAACTACATCTTTGCTGTTTATTTCCATTTCATTGCTGTTAGTAGAGGATCTCTAACTGTGTCCTCTTCTCTAGTTATTTTACCCTTCTGTGTAGGACCTACAAAGGTGCAACAGGAACCAGGCTGCTGTCCTGATACCCTACTCAGGGTTCATAACTGGAGGATTATTGGGGGGGGGGATTCTTTCTCCAGCTAGCAGACAAACAGCAGCTTCATATCTGAAGCCATATATTGACAGAGAGCAGATTCACAGGAGCTCCTGGGAATTAACACCAGGGAAGCCATCTTATTGTAGCCTCCCCTCTGCATTTATCAATCATGAGTGACTCAGCTGATCTACAACAGATAAATGAGAACTACAAGCTCTTTGTTTTTTGTCAAGTTGGCAGTACCCATTGAGCTTTGTCCCTTAGTTTGAACTTAAATGTGTCAGCTCACAAAATGCAGGAGGAAGAATGAATCATTCTGTTGGAATTCTGCTTAAAAACCCAATAAGTTCACTGATTGACTACACAGTTGCTGCCTTTTCCTGCAACTGGCTGATGTGACGTGGAGAGGTCCATCCTCAGTAACAAGACTGTTACTGTCAGGTGATACTCAACTTGAAAATTACTCTGTGACCAAGTACACTGTTGTTCTTAGTTGGATTTAGTTTTCTATTAATTTTTCTGTTAAAAAAAAATATATTAAAAAACAATTGTTTGATCCCCTCCATCGATGTCTACACATTTGGGGCCTCTCCTGCAGAATGCATGTCATTATTTCTATGTATATGTTCCTTAGCTTCTTCTGTTAAACCTTTGTTTTGGCATTTCTGCTTTACCTTGTAATTCTGACTAACAATTGCTTAATTTTTGAAGGTTGATTTGTTTCCGTTTCCTTGTATTTCTTTCTGTACTGTTCATTTGATTCTTGAAAGCTATTTTAAATTGTGCATTTGAGTTTTGCTGGGTTAGAATGTTGCCAGGATGGAAATAACTTTTCAAAAAAATCTATGTTTGCCAACAATCTCCCCACTTCATTGTAAACGTACTTGCGTGCTTGTATAATACTGCCCAGTGTGAGATTTACATACCTTTCTTCCTAGCATTTTAAGGGACAGAAAGTCAAATCCACAGTTTCTCTAGCTAAGAAAATATTGTATGCCAGGACTGAATTTTGGCTTGAAACAAAGCTGTATGCTGAGGCTATCCACCTTGACTTTTGTGTCAGGTCTGTCATCATCAACAGAAGAACCCAACACCAAAATGATTTTTGCCTTCTAAGGCTAAGAAAAATCTGAATGGAGGATACAAGAGCTACATACCTTCTTTCTGGTTCTCAACATCAGAATTGGAAAGACTAGCCAGCTACAGTTTGCAGAGGCATAAAGCCCTGACAGTGACACAGGCAATTTAGAGGCCCATGGAGTCTTTGGCAGCTAGCATGGGGGGGGGGGGGGGGGGGGCAGGTACGAGAGTGATGTGGCATTGCTGGCTTGTGTCTCTGAGAGGTTACGTCACTTACAGAAGCTGCTGATATGCCCTTGCTGATGCCCATTGCGTGCAAAACCCTAAGAGTGATACTGAGCATGAGCAGTGGGGCTAGGGCTTTGAAAGAGTGAAAAATAACTCCTCCTGATTGGCTGCCTCAGAGATGCTCCCTGTCAGTTTGCTGTTGCCTGGTCGATGGAGAAAGAATGGGTCATTAGATTGAGAGGGGGTCCGATGGTCAGCAGGTAGTGGGTTCAGAAAAATGGGAAAAAAAGAGAGAGTGGCAAACTGATTCTTTTGGACTGAATGTGACACGCTGCGTAGTTTTTAATGCGCCCCCTGCTGAATAAGTTAAACTGCTTAGTTGATTCTCCTTGATTTTCATTATTGAGAAGGCGGCATCCAGGATGATGTCGCCAGGCAGACGTCAGTGGAATATTCCCTTGTCCCTTCCAAATGGCACTAGTTTATGAAAAGATTGCAGATGCTGTTGCCAAGATTATACAGAAAGTGTGCCCCCTGATTTTCCTGTAGATTTCAGGGGACATAGCTGTGTGTTTTTGACTTTTTTTTAAGTTTTTATGCTTTACGTCACTGTCTTTTTGTTACTAGCACTGGAACCAAGGAGGCCAGAGCTGACCATGGGATGGCAGTGTCCGTGTTAGAGTACCTGTTAACATAGACTGTAGTCCCAGTTGCTGAGCCAAAGCCTTTAGCAGTTACAACATTGAGGTTGCTGATATCATTAGTATAAATAGTTCCCTTGGTGTTAACGGTGCTGCTTTCAGTGGGTGTATGGGTCTCAGGGTCTAGGGCCTACCCTGTGGCATCAAGCTCAGTGTAGCGCCTTCACTGGTAGTGGGTGAAGGCCCGGCTTGTAAGTGATCAGTGCTGAGCTTTTCCTCAGCAGGAGTTGGCCGATGCATACATTGCTGCATGTGCTCCTTCACTACCTGTTTTGCCGTCTTCTGTGTCTTAGCCCAGCCTGCAGACGGTGGTTTGTATGAGACTTTGACTGTCCATCTTCTCAGTCAACAAGACCAAAGATCCCAAGGCCAAGTGCAGAGTCTCTCTCTACATCTGAACATTGACTTGCCTCCTCATATTTGTTGGACCAGTCACCTCAGATGATGGGCAGTAACCATACTTGCAAGAGGAAGCGCATGCAGTCCTCTATTGAGTCCCTACTCTGGATGTAAGACATGTTGGTGAGACAGATGTGTCTCAGAAGATCCCCATGCATTGAAACTGGCTCCCCACCCCATGTGAAGCAGAGTCCATCCCTAATCCTATTTATGCATAACCTTGACCCAGCAGATGGGAAATTGGAAATTCACCATGGGTTTGGCTTCCATGTGTCTGATAGAGGCAGACAGTAATGCCCAAACTAATATACTCCCCACATAATCTCTAGAAACTTCCTAACTAACATACCCCCTCTAATAAATGCCTGTGATACATAAGGGCACAAATGTGTTGGATTGCATGGCTAGGCGTATAAAGGCCCTGCTGGCCAATAGACTAGTATATACCAGTGAACCTATGAAATGGCCACAGATTCCTCCACCTCTCCCCTGTATGACCTCAAGTTTTGGAAGATTTTAGAAATCATGAGATTTCCAGCATAGTCTTCATTAACCAGATCCATTTTCCGTTCTTCCGCATCTGAAGGCTCCTTCCAAATCTCTGATCCTGTCACCCTTGACACATAAATATTTAATGGCCACATTGTCACTGGCTAATTCATGATGTTATAGGACCAGTCTTCCTTCTTCTGTTAATAGGACATGAGACCAGCAAGTCAAGTCTGCATCTAGACTTTTCCCAGGCTACTAAACTCATTCCCATTACCTGTACTGCTGAGTGCTGAGACTCCTTTCCAGATCTCTCTTGCTGGGCATAAGGTTCATTTGGATCTGTGAACAGATCAAGGCTGCTGTTTACAGTTTTCCCCTACCTGCCTAATTTATTCCCTCATCACCTAAGGTGTGAGACTGCAGAGGACAGTCATCACTTAGGTGGTCATCAGTGAGAGACTGCAGAGAAGGATTATTTATTATTTATTTGACATTTGTTTACCGGGTTAGTCCAGCTGGGCAAGAGCCCTTTTTCAGTGGATACAGATAGTTTTCTTTTTCCACACTGTCCCTCGTACATGTCCAGTAACGACCCATGGAAGGGGTGTGCAGTGGGCTTCAGTGCTGTATCACCCCTCATTTTCACAAGGGACTGACATCAGTAGAATTTCCCTGCCCAACCACAGGCAGTTTTGTGCGGTTGTTTTTCCCTGGTATCCACCAGAAAAATCAACCTGCCCAGGTGTGTCCCTTCTCTCACCCACCCCCAGGATGGGCACTCACATATTGCCTGCCTGCACCATCAAGTGCTCAGACTTGGGGTGCCTGGGCTATAGCCAGAGCTGTATCCCTCTGCATCACTGGTGCAAGATGCATATTGTTAGATTCCTGATGTGCATGTGCTTTTAGTTTCTTTGGGATTCTGCTAAGGCATACTTTCTAAAATCTCGATATCTGATCAAGGCATTTGTTTTTAGTGACTCTTGTTGTTTTATTCTTTAGACATCAAGTGCATCTGTGCTGTTTTGCTGCTGCACTGCTTATTTCTGGGTTATAGCTGTGTTTACTGCCTGCAACATGAAATGTGCATTTTTGAAAGTTATTTTTCATGAAATGCTTTTTATTATAGCTGAGCCGGTTCTGTTCTGTTTTCTTCTTATTTAGGACCATCTCACCAGCCTTGCGTTTCAGCTTCTGTATCAGTGATAGCTGCTGTTTCCTGCCCACTTCATGCTTATGATGACTACAGTTATGGTTTAGATGCTAATTATCTAGAAGGTTGAAATTTTATTTGGCATTGAGGAAAGTGTACCTGTCACTGTCAGCCCCAGTTACAGGTTCACCCCTCACCTTCCAGCAAGGTTTGAGCTGAGCTTGAAATTGGCTTGACTTTGTTCATGGCCTTGACCCTTCATGGTTTCAGACTCCCTTGGTGGTGTTAGCTTTGACACCAGTGTGTTTTGGGTCCATATTATTTCTTCAACAGCTTAGGTTGTCGAATGCTCAATGATCGACACCTAAGCATCAAAGTTTCAAAATCGCGAATGGCCATATAAGCAAATTCTTTCCTCGGGAAAGAATTTGCTTGGCCGTTATCGGGGATTTGTCCTTTCCCCAATGTAGAGCGATCTTGGAGTTGGTATACTTAGTTGGGGGGGGGGGGGCACAGCCTTCCACATCGGGGATGTGGGGGGTGAAGCCCCCACTATATTTAGGTTGAAAAGTTAATTTTATTTCCAGACAGCCTAGTGAATTCTTTCCCAAGGAAAGAATTTGCGTATATGGCCGTTCGCGATTTTGAAACTTTGCTTAGGTGTCGATCATTAAGCATTTGACAACCTAAATCATTAAGCATTCGACAACCTAAGCTGTCGAAGAAATAATATAGACCCTGTGTTTTCTGATGCCGATGGTCCTTTTTAGAGCTACCTATTTGTCTGTCAGCACCAGCTTCTATTCTCAAGTTTGGGGACGATCAACACTGAAGCTGAAATAGGCCTTCTGGGAGTCCTTTTCAGCATTCACCTTGAAATTGGTCTTAATAATTCTGACAGTGATGTAAGCATATTTTTGCTGATGTAGATAAACATTGATGCTGATATGGGCTATCGCAGAGTCAGCTGTCCTTCCTGGCACTCATTCTCTCAATGCCAACCTCAGTTCTTAAGTTTGGTTGCAAAAATGTTGCCACTAATAAAGGTGTATATTAACCCCTTTTGAAAACCTGAGCTCAACCTCATGGAAGCAGCTAGATTGACAACAAACTTGACATCTTTAACTTCGGCCTCAAACTCGTGCAGACTTTATCTTCAGACCTCTTTCAACCATTACAGCCTTTAAGTCTTCCTTGTTTGAGGAAATGCTAACAGGATTTTGTACTTTTTTGTAGCACAGTGGTGCAGCAGATATTGTTGTTGCCTCACAGCAAGAGATTTCCTAGTTCGATTCTCAGCTGGGGTGCCTTCTGTATGGAGTCTGCATGTCTTCTCTGTGTTCATGTGGGTTTCTTTTGGGTGCTGTGGTTTCCTCTCACATACCAAATGCATGCAGTAGGTGGAATGGGCACTCTAAATTGGCCAAAGGTGTGAGTGTGTGGTGTGGAAGAACTACTGAGGCAGGGCTAGCCACCTGGTGGTGTAAACCTTGGATGTAGATGATTTTCACTGTTGAGTGACACCCCGACTCCATGTGCAAAAATGGGAAAAAGGGTTTGTGGATAAATTTCTAACTCCCCCAGGTAATCGACCCATTTAACTATTGTAAGTACAGTGGGATGAATTTCTAACTCCCGCAGGTAATTGACCCATTTAACCATTGTAAGTACAGTGGGATGAATTTCTAACTCCCCCAGGTAATCGACCCATTGTAAGTACAGTGGGATGAATTTCTAACTCCCCCAGGTAATCGACCCATTTAACCATTGTAAGTACAGTGGGATGAATTTCTAACTCCCCCAGATAATCGACCCATTTAACCATTGTAAGTACAGTGGGATGAATTTCTAACTCCCCCAGGTAATTGACCCATTTAACCATTGTAAGTACAGTGGGATGAATTTCTAACTCCCCCAGGTAATCGACCTATTTAACCATTGTAAGTACAGCGGCTATTTACTCATTAATCCAGCACCAGTTTTAGTACCACTTGCGCTTCTTTTTTTTATTAAGGTACAGAAGATTATCAGATGTCATCAATATATATATATTTTTTAATTTACATTGTTGTGGGTTGCATAGTTTCAACTACTTGATTTCAGGGACGGAAAAGACTTTTGGGATTTGGGATATCTGTCCAAGATTTTTTGGGTACCCAACGTAGATATGTTACCAAGAGGTAAAAGCACTGCCACCCTTTTCCTGGTTATATCTAAGGTAGAACTGAGGAACGTATTAGATTGTGGGGTTTTAGCTAAGTAGGTCACTGTGCCACCATCATTTTATTCAGCCTTTTCCTCTCTCCACTCCTGCTAGAACTAGAGATGGGACTTTTATATAATGTTTGTACTTGCCTTCCACCTCTCTCAGATTGCAGCTGGATTAATGTTATGTATTAGTTTGCATGCTTTTTTTATGGAAAAAGCTACCTCTGCAATTGGACTGTTATCAGTTCATGTCTATTTTTAAGAAATCTTTCTCCATGTATGTTTATTGATTGCACAGTTCTCTGTCAAAGATATTTTATCACTTTAAACAGTGATTGTCACCATTCTTGTGACACTCCACCACTGGACCAGTAATCAAGGAGCCTCAGTCCTCACTACTGGCAACAGTGGAAGGAACGTTCACAGGGAGGATGACACGTACACACACAGTATTTCCAAATGCAGCTCAATGCATCAAGTGCAGTTTCCCTTAAGAGTACACAGAGACCACAGTCAGTCTGGGACTGGTTTTTCACTCTTCCTCCGGATCCCCAGTAAGACTACCCACTAGCATAGCTACAGAGTTGAGATCTTAGCTGAGTGACCAAGCCAAGACCCCCAGCACCCTCTTATGTCCAACCAGTGCTTTGTGTCCCTGCCCAAGTAACTGACACACACACACATGCGCACTCACACGCACACACATATACACAGACACACACACCTGGGAAAGGCTGGCACCGGTTTCACTAGCTATACCCCTTCCACCCAGACTATAAGGTAGTTACTACTGCCACCAGTGAACTCCTAATCAGCTACTTTAAGGCCCTTAAAGGGTTTCCAATCTTACTGTGTAGTATTAATATTAACACAAGTGGTAGTTTGACCAAGAGCAAGGCTATTATGAGTGGCCACACAGTGTCACCAAATAAATATGCAACTACTCTTAAAACTTAAATATCTCTAAACAGATCAGCCACAAAGAAAGGTTTAAATATATTTAATAATCAATAGTAAAATAACAAGACGATACTAAATATACATTCACAGTGACATCAGAGTTCAGAACCACAGGAAGTATTTAAAACAACATTGCAGGACAGTCTGAAATAAACAAAGAAAAATATCTAAACTAAGCTTCAATATATTCCTGACTGAATATAAGAGAATTGCTATTATTTATTTTATTTATTTAGCATTTGTTTAGCGGGAATGTCCGACTTGGAACAAAGCCAATTTTTAGTGGAGGCCCGGGGAGAAATGCTCCTGACGCTCATGTTTTTGTTACTTGGGTGGAAACTGGAGCACCCAGAGGAAACCAACCTCTTGCTGTGAGGTGACAATGCTACAGCTGCACCACTGCACCGTCCAGTTGATATAGACAGCAGAACGGTGGTCATGGAAGTCGGAATCTGCTAAGGAGCGTGTAACAACTCACCTACCGAATCAACTAGTTCTGAAAATAGATGGCGCTGGAGCATCAGGCCCATACCTGGTGGTCACCAGCACTAGGAGCCAGAAGGGCTGCGCCACAACGAGTAGGGGGGCCACCACCGTGGCACTGAAGCTCAGGGTGAGGGTCCGGGTGGAGCCGCCACGGGTGCAGATCTTGGTGGTGGTTGCAAATATTCAAATGAGAGCTTTGAAGGCCGAAGTGGAGAAGGGTTCCATGTGAACAGCAGTTGAACATGGGTCAAGTCGGCCCTGAGAGATAGGCAGGCATCATTTCGAAGGGATGGGCAATGGTCTATGGCCTCTGTCACCCTTGACTGATCGAAAGGGAGGCGAGTTCAGATCCCTGAATCCGGAGCAGCAGAGACAGGCACCTCACTGCGTCCAGTGCAGTGACGCAAACAATCCTGGAGAAGCTGGCGGGGCCCTCTGGGAGAGCTTTCTATTCTTTGTCACCTATCTCTTTTCTTCGTAAATAACTATAATCTAAGAACATACTAATAGAGCAAGGCAGATGTGGTGAATGCATCTTCTAGTTGTTGTCATGTCCAAGACAGAACGCAGAAAGCTCTATCTCACTAAGATACTTCTTGAAGTAATATCTCAAATATTACTGTTGGGATAACTTACAGGATGACATCACTTCTTGTTCTCTGACCCTAATTCCCAGGTAAAACAACCATTGATGAAGGTGGCAGTATTTGGCATCTACCTGTAGAAATATACAGACAAGGGCTTCTTCTCAGATCTCTGGCAGATACTGGAAGTCATAAAACAATTACATTCCTTCATGCTTTCAAGACTAGTATTTGGTTCACCCTAAAGACAATACAGAAAGTTTCCTGGTACAGACACTGTGTCTCTTGCTGCATTGAAAACTGAAAGATACCATCTTTTATGGCCTAGCCATAAAGTCATTTAATTTCATTTATTTTTCTGAAGTTTGCTGGACTGGAGCTAACTTCCTGTATTCCATTTTCCACTGTTCACTTTTTTTATAAATTGTTTATACATTTAAACTGTTAATGTAGTGCATGTACATTTCTGTCCTCTTCCATTAGGGCACACTGTGGATTCATTTTAAACACAAGCATTTTACAAATACCTTTTCAACACATACACGTATGTACAAGCAGTTTGATATACACATGACATACAGTTTTAATACATTTGTAACACAGTCATCTTATATAAATCATTTCCATATTCACCATTGACATATTATTTACAAAATACCAGCTAGCTGGACTGGCAGTATCTCCTTCCGTCACAGTTCTCATTTAGTTCAGGTGGACCATATTTAAATTCATTTTACTTGTTCTTTTAAGAATTCTGTCTCTGTGGCCATGAACCCCTTTCCTTAATCCTGTCCTGAATGGAGGCTGATGCTTTTTGTAGAAGTGCCAACTGCTGAAGCTGTTTTGCAGTCCTCCTCCCTTCTATTGTCTTTCCAGTGTTTAGAGGAAGCATTTTATAAATGTACATAGATATATTCATACTTATGCTGTGTACCCCTTGAGAAGTAAAGTCAAAGAATTGGTAACAGGTTCAAGTTTATGATCTCTACTTTGTATGTTAATACATGTTAGTGGTGGTTGACCAACTAGATTGTGTTACTTTTACTGCACTGCTCAATATGTATTACGAAGGAACTCTTATGTTTGGGTGTTTATTCCAGTTTATCCAGGCACTTCACCTCCTCTCAGTATTTAAGGGAGGTATCCGGGAAATGTATGTAGACATATTTATATTTTGTGTCCTGCCATTTGAAAGATGAAGTTAAGGTAATGTTTCTTGAGACCAACACTGACACCTCTGCCATTATAGTTAATACAGACTAGTGGTGATCAGTCTTGGGATTTACGGCCATCTTTACCTACAGTTTCAGATGGATGAGAGAATATAGTACGTTTTTTCCTCTATTTCAATTGCTCAGATTTACAACAGAAAGAAAAGTCATTTTCATTACTGTGACCCACCTTTATTTCACAAAACTGAGATACTGCTCTGCCATCGTGAGCACTGACATATGACCAGAACTGCAGAAAGGCCTTCAAAGAACCTAAGGATAATATGCCATGTCAACTAAAATATGGTAGAGTTGTAATTTCCTTATTTATTTATTTGCAGTTTGATTACCGGGGAAGTCCACTCGGCCGAATTGACCCATTTTCAGTGGAGGCCCGGGGAGAAAAGCTCCAAGATGCATGATAGAATTTAGATACAACTAATAGTTAATATTAAAGATAATATTATGTAGAATAGTTACTCATAAATGCATTCAATATCATGCATAGTTAACAAATTCATTAAGCTTGAAGATAGGGATCATGCAGTTTCATTTGAGGAAAACAGGTATGTGTTAGGTGTGGAAACAGTTTACATACAAACCTTTTAAGAAAATGTAAATACACTTTACATACACACATCAACAGTAGAATGCTATTTACAGTATTTACAAGGTTGAGCTGTGTGAGGGTAGCTGTAGGAATTGTTGAGAGCTTATAAAGAAGCTATAGAAATTGTTGAGAGCTTAGATAGGCTCATTGGAAGATAACTATGAGAGTTGTAGAGCTTGGGAACCAGAGAGAGAACTCCCTTTGATTAGGTTGGGTGAAGGCAGGTATATTTCCATTTAGTGGACATGTGTTTGAATAGTTGGGTTTTGAAGTTTTCTGAGTTTGGTATGGTTATTAGTGTGGAGGGAAGGGAATTCCATTTTTTTGCCTAGTGAAAAAGATAGGAGAAGTTGGCCAGCAGGACATTTAGGTTTATGGATAGTAATTAAGTTCTGATTTTCAGATCTGAGAGCTCTGTTGGGTGTATAAGGGGGAAGGATGTTAGTTAGAGCGGGACATTTTGTTGGGTGAAATATGAGTCTATATGCAGTAGTGAGCTGGAGATAGTCTAGGTAGTTTGGGAGTTCAAGCCAGTTCAGGGATTGTAGGATTAGGCAGTGATGGGTGGTATTTTTAGATTTAGAGGCAAATTTAGAGATTTCGTTGTAGCAGTTTTCTAGTTTAGAGGTGATAGAGGAGGACAGGTTGGTTAGGAGAGGGGCTCCATATAATAAGGAAGGCAGAAGATAAGTCGAGGCCAGAGTATGCCTTGTAGAGTTGGAGAGAAAGCGATTATTCCTATACAGCATACCTAGCTTTTGGTGGGTTTTCTTAATATTTTGTTGAATATGAATATCAAACTTGAGGTTTCATCTACAGTAATGCCAAGTAGTTTGGCAGAGGGGACCACTTCTATAGATGAATTGGTTTGATTATAGACTTTGAAATTGTTTATCGTAGGAGAGGGCCTTTGTGGGAGGGAATAGTAGAATCTTTGATTTATTTGTATTGAGAGAGAGGTGGTTTTGGCACATCTAGTTTTCAGTTGTTGAGAAGGCAGTTTGGGTTTTAGTCAGCAATTCAGAGAGGTTTGATGTAGAGCAGACTAAGGTTGAATCATCTGCATATTGAATGTTTTTAGCATCAGGAATAGCAATGTGAAAGTTATTGATGAAGATGTTAAAAAGCATTGGCCCAAGGATAGAGCCCTGTGGTATGCCAGTTGGGGTAGGAAGGAAGAGATGGAGTTCTTCCATTTGACTGCCTGTGATCTGTCTGATAGATAGCTGGAGAACCAGGATAAAGCATTATGTGAGGGATTAAGGTTTGAGAGATGACAGAGAATGTGCTTGTGGGAAACAGTATCAAAGGGTTTAGACAGATCAAGTAAAACAGTAGAAAGTAAGTGTCCTGAATCTCGGGCTTGATTGACAGTTTCTAGGAAAGAGAGTAGAGCCGTTATTGTGCTATGGCCTGGACGGACGCCATGCTGGGTAGGAGTGAGAAGATTGTTTTGAGTCAGGAAAGGCATAAGTTGGAGGTGGATGCCTTTTTCTAGGATTTTGGAGATTGGTGAGAGCAAAGCAATGGGGCGAAAGCTTGAGATGCTGGTATTTTTGCCTCCTTTATGAAGAGGAAGAATATAAGATGAGCTCCAGAGTTTGGGGACGTATGATTCTTTTATGGATCGGGTAATAATGATGCTGATTGGGAGAGCAATGCCATCAGCAGCGCATTTTAGGAAGGAAGAGGGAATATTGTCGGGAGCGGTAGAGCAAGGTTTAAGTTTGGCCAAAAGTTTTTTTATAAAGTTAGTGGAGATGGATTTGAGTTCAAACAGATAAGGTGATTTAGAAGGGGGAGGGTGTAGAGCAGTTGGGTTATTATTGCGAAATGTCTTGATGAGGGTAGTAATAGTTTTTATGAAAAATGAGTTAAATTCAGAGCCTAGTTCGAGGTCAGATTTACTTGGGTCAGGACAGGGATTATTCTTCGAGCCTGGATTGAGGAGTGAGTGTATTGAGTTCCAGAATTTTGGGGGTTTTTTATTGTTATTGGACTGAAGTTTGATACAGTAGGATTTTTTGTCTTTGGTGATTAGTCGTTTTGCACGGTTGCGGAGCTGTTTATATTGGAGCAAGGTATTGGCCAGTTTATTGTTTTGGTAAAGCTTCCATAGTTTGTCTCTCTGGTGTATAATCTGTTTTGTCTCTTTGGATAGCCAAGGAGCAGTTTTAGTTTTTATCCTTTTGTTTCTTAGTGGGGCTAGTGAGTTTAAAGTATCAAGGAAGACAGAGTTGAAGTATTCTGTAGCCTTGTCAAGAGGAAGGATGTTTAGAATTTGCCAGTTCATTTGTTTGAAAGTATTTGAGAAAGTAGTTGGGTTGAAGCTACTGAGGTTACGAATTTGAATGTATTGATGCTGGTGTTGGGAGGAACTAGTTGAGCGGTGCATAAAGGCTGGGAGGTGGTCGCTAAAGGTATTAGGAATTGTGCCAGAATTGGTTATTTTATTTGGATCTGAGACTAGGATCCAATCTATACTGGATCCAGGAGGGTTTATTTTGTTAGGTCGAGTGATGGAGAGGATTATTTCAGTGAAGTTATAGAGATTAATGGATAGGGAGGGAGAGGGGCAATTGATTTTATTCCAGTCAATATTCACATCACCAAGGATATAAGTTTCATAGTTAATTTTATTAGAGGACCATAGGAGAATATTTTCGAGTGTAGAGATATTGTTACCAGGTGAGATATATAGGGCAATGATGCAGATATTTTTATGTTTATTTAGTCTTAGAATTCCAGCAGTTAGCTCAGTGTTCTGGAATTGAGGAATTGGAATTTGGAGGGGAATTAAGGTAAGAAGGTTGGAGTAGACTAGGGCAGTGCCTCCATCTTTTTTTATTTAGTTGGCCATTTCTGCAACAATGAAATCCTGGGGGCAGAATCTCAGAGTTGGAGATAAAGGGCTTGAGCCAGGTTTCGGAGATGGCTAAGATATCTGGTTGGTTATGGCTTAACCAAGTTTGAAATTGGTTTACTTTGTTGTTTAGACTTTGTGCATTAATTGTAAAAATATTTAGGGTGTTGAGATAGGAGGAAGAGAGGGTAATGGATGAGTG
The DNA here is from genome assembly GCF_019279795.1 of Protopterus annectens. NCBI lineage: Eukaryota > Metazoa > Chordata > Ceratodontiformes > Protopteridae > Protopterus > Protopterus annectens. Next base: position 785,010,701 of record NC_056750.1, on the reverse strand, counting down.
TTGTTGTTAAAGGATGTAGGACCAGGGTTAGGATGGATATCACCAGCTTGGACTGGGTTGTTGAAGGAGATATCCTTTAGCCATATTGGTCTGCCAGGCATGAATTTTGGTAGATTGGAGCAGGTGACAGTGTCTTGACTTTAGAGGAGAAGAGTTTAGGGTGAAATAGGTGCAGAGGGTTGGGCTGAATGAGAGAAGAGGAGATAGAGTGGAAATGGGAGTAAGAGTGAGGGGAAAAGGTGAGTTTGTGGAAATGGGAGTAAGAGTGAGGGAAAAGGTGAGTTTGTGGAAATGGGAGTAAGAGTGAGGGAAAAGGTGAGTTTGTATGATAGTTGTCTTTGTAGGTGGTGTTGGACAAGCATAGGTGGAAAATGAGGTAGCATAGTAGGTGGTATTGGACAAGCATAGGTGGAATATGAGGTAGCATAGTATAAGGGAAGTAGGAACATAAAGAAGAGGCTGCGGGACTGTAGGGTGTGATAACTTGAGGAGAGCATGTTGGAGCAAAGAGAGAGTGGTTAGGAAGATACAAAAGGCTATGAAGAAGAAAGGGTTTAAAAAGTGATGGAGGTATTCTAGAGATGTAAGGAAAGAGGAGGGGAATATAATTATTTGGTGAAGTACAGATTACAGAGTTTAAGAAGGATGGCTGTAGGTGGGAGGAGTAATGAGGGGGGGAGCTGGTGTTGGGTAATTAGGGTGTGAGGATGGGGTAAGATAGGAATAAAGCTAGGCGTACTGGAGGCGGGTGGAAATTGGGGGCAGGGTAGTGGAGCAGAGTGGAGCCCGTAGGGCGAACGGAGTGGGAAAGAACACTAGAGGTGAGTATGGCAGAAAAAGTATCAGCAAAGAGCAGTTTAAAGGCTGTAGTTGGAAGGTATGAGCTAAATATTTCCTGCCAGAAAATGAAGGCTACCTGTACAGAGGATGGTTTAACGGGGGGGGGGGGTATTTACGGTCGAAGGATATTAACTCACAACCGTTTGTGAAAAAATAAAACTTGTTGGGATTATAAAGAATATCTAGGATTTATACTGGTAGATGCTGCCACCTAATGGTAGAAGGAGATAGCAAAGAGCAGGGATAGTTGGACCAGTCTTAGGTTTAAATATATTCTAGGGTAGTGATAACATGAGAGGGAGAGGGCAAATGGTCTGCGGTAGGGTGCTAGAATGCGCACACGGGAGGGCAGACTAACTCTATAGATTGTACAGCAAGTCTACATTTAATTACTGTTAAGCAACTTACATTTACACAATCATGTTGGGGGGGGGGGTCTTCAAAGTAGTATTTTTCTAAGTATCAGGCAAACTGGCCAATTCAGGGTGTCTTCAGGTGATGGCTGGAGGTATTCCTTTTGCATTTAAAGCAGGGAGGGAGCACCCGGGATGGATTCATTTACACAATCTTGTTGGGGGGGGGGGGGGTCTTCTCAGTAGGTTTTTTTCTAAGTATCAGGCAAACTGGCCAACTCAGGGTGTCTTCAGGTGATGGCCGGAGGTATTCCTTTTGCATTTAAAGCAGGGAGGGAGCACCCAGGATGGATTCATTTACACAATCTTGTTGGGGGGGGGGGGTCTTCTCAGTAGGTTTTTTCTAAATACCAGGCAAGCTGGCCAATTCAGGGTGTCTTCAGGTGATGGCCAGAGGTATTCCTTTTGCGTTTAAAACAGGAAGAGAGCACCCATAATGGATTACGGGAGGCGAAACCAAGCAGCCTAAAATGCAGGACCAGCACAGAGAGGCTGTGGATGCTCAGGACAGGATTTAAAAATCTGAAGGAGTAGCTGGAGATGAGTAAATGAAGGAATAACAGAGCCCCTAAACTGATAGAGAAGAAAAGATCAAGGTACGCTTGAAGGGCAACTCTAGTTAGATGTAAAAATAGTGACTAAGCTGACCTGGTAAGAGCAAGGATAGTAGGCCTCTGAGAAGAAGCTTAACTAGATTTAACTGCAGTACAAATAAGTTTTCCAAAGTAAAGAAAAAATGCTGCCTTTAAAAGGATCAACTGAAAAAAGATAGTGTTGTTAGGAGTCTATGCAGGGACTGACCTGTCCACAAGAATAAGAAAAAGAATAGTAGGAACGGGTGTAAGGAACGCTAAAGTAAAGGACAATAGAGCTAAACGGTTGTCCTAATACCAGGGTACGTATGCTAAAGTAAAGGACTATAGATCTAAACAGTTGTCCTAAAGCCAAGGTACGTATGCTAAAGTAAAGGACTGTAGAGCTGTACGGTTGTCCTAACGCCAAGGTACGTATGCTAAAGTAAAGGACTGTAGAGCTGTACGGTTGTCCTAACACCAGGGTATGTATGCTAAAGTAAAGGACTATAGAGCTAAACGGTTGTCCTAACGCTAAGGTACGTATGCTAAAGTAAAGGACTATAGATCTAAACGGTTGTCCTACCACCAAGGTACGTATGCTAAAGTAAAGGACTATAGATCTAAACAGTTGTCCTAATGCCAAGGTACGTATGCTAAAGTAAAGGACTATAGATCTAAACGGTTGTCCTAATACCAGGGTACGTATGCTAAAGTAAAGGACTATAGAGCTAAACAGTTGTCCTAAAGCCAAGGTACATATGCTAAAGTAAAGGACTGTAGAGCTGTACGGTTGTCCTAACGCCAAGGTACGTATGCTAAAGTAAAGGACTATAGAGCTAAACGGTTGTCCTAACGCTAATGTACGTATGCTAAAGTAAAGGACCGCAGATCTAAACTGTTGTCCTAACGCCAAGGTACGTATGCCAAGTAAAGGACTGTAGAGCTAAACGGTTGTCCTAACTCCAAGGGTACGTTTGCTAAAGTAAAGGACTATAAAGCTAAACGGTTGTCCTAATGCTAGGGAACGTATGCTAAAGTAAAGGACTATAGAGCTAAACGGGTGTCCTAATGCCAAGGTACGTAATGCCTTAGAGCCTGAGAAATAGAAAAAAAAAAACAGGGGAGCACATTGTCCGCTTGGATTATAGGCAACTCGCTATTTGGCTATATGTAACAAAAGTTACATGTAATAAGGAAACTAAAATGTTTGAACCACAGCAGAGTTTGTATTCAGCCGATGACCTAGTTACACTGCTTTTAGCATCGATAACATTAAACAGAATTAGAATGTGAATGATCCAAGGGACCACACAACCAAAAAATCCTTGATGTGGGTAAGGCCCATTGAATGTTCTGGCTATCAAAGGATGCTAATCTGAGAGTTCATGGGGCAGTAGAGGCAGAGAGTATCTGAATCTGTAATGGTAGGACACTGTCTGGAAGCTTGCATTTCATACAGATGGTTCTCCTCAAGCTGAACATAAGCATACCAAAACACCTTTGTTGAATTATCACTTGTGACATTGGCAAGTTTACATTCATATAAAAGTAATCAAACTGTATTAACATAACAAACATTATACTTAACGTCAAACCCTCAAGGTGAGGTGATTTCTCAGAGACCATGATTTGTATCCTGTAAGTTAAGTGGACATCACATGACCTTAAAGAAGGGTTAGCTGGCTGCTCCTGTCCATTTCTCCTGCCCAACCCATCTCTGGTGCAGATGTCCTTCCACATCACTGTTGCAGTATTCCTAAATTAAGGGATCTCCTGCCAAGGATAGTCCAGTATCCATCCTGTATGCCAAAGCCTTAAGTAACCTTAACCTTAAGTGTCCTGTTGGGGTTCTAAATGGCTTGGTAACCAACACAGAAGAAAGGCATCCAGACAGGCATTCAGTGATAGCATTCATACTGGAGGCAAAGAAGTTCTGAAATGAGTGCACTCTTACATCACCTTTATGCCCTAATTCTTGCATGGAGAGCATACGCGTGATGTATGGTGCCTTTAGATACTAATGGCTTTGCTGTAATAGCCAGACATTGGGCTATCCTTGTCAGGCAATCCCTTATGTTAAGAATACTGCAACAGTGAAGAGAAGGACAGCTACTGTTATGGTAAGATTTTACACAATTGTACTTTCCATCCCATGGGGTTAGTACTGAAAGCACTTAAACTAAAGTGGTGCAGCTGAACAACTAATGGTGCACAATGGGATTGGGGTGAGAAGTGTAAACTGGCACCCTTTTAGATAAAGATTAGTGTAGTAGAGCACAGGTCAGCAGTAGTGTCCTTTTATAGGGTCATAGGAGGTTACTAGGCTGTTGACCCAGAGGTAATTTCAAACGTAGCAGTTTTATACCAGTGTAATACTATAGATACTCTAGTCAATATCCAGGATTGTATTTAATAATGACTGCCCATATCGAGGAGGGTTGTGGTTGCTATCCCCAGTAAGAATATACAGTGTCCCATGCACTCATTCAAGTTCCTTTTGAACAGTGTCATAGAGGTGCTCTGCTTCACATGAATTGGCAGCCTATTCCAAAGATGTGACAGTCACTGGCAGAAAATCTGTCCCTCCAGCATGCCCTATTCAAGTCACACACCATATTTAGGTCTCTAGAGCAGGTAACTCTAGTCCCATTTGATTTACGGATGTGCAGCAGATTCATTAGGTTTGGGTCAGAGATTGCTCTTTAAGCCAGGCAGGATGGTTGCATGGATTCTGTTGTGATACACTTTCAGGTTTTCCTGTAAGATGACCATGACTGTATAGTAAAACAGAGCTGTTCATGTCTTAAGTAGTGTAAGTAATGGTGACTGTATTGTGTGCAGACAGCTGTGTAGAATAACGTGATGTAAACATGCATGCAGCAGCTGTTCACATTTCCCCCTTAAGTAATTACTAAATAAAACTTCCCTTTACTTTAATATTGATCTTTTACAAGTTTCATACCAATCCCCACTAATTGAACTACTGCAGTTTTTTTTCTAATCCATATTCCTGTTTGTGCAAAGCATTTCTTTGTATGGAAGCAGATTGTATTTTGCATGCACTTGACTGCTGTATGGTATAAAACAGTCTGGTCATTAAGTGCATGTAAAGACACTACTGTAGAAAGCACAGATGTCCTATTCATCTGCTGCAGTATTCATAAAGTAAGGGAGTCCGCCACCAGCTGACTCATACTTCCAGCCAGTATACAAAAGTTTACTGTTACTGTGAGGTACGCTCGATGTCGCACAGTATCAGAATGTACGTTGATCATAAAGTGATGTCTGGTATAAAGCGGATGTCGGCTTGTACCAGACCTCATAACATTTCTGCCGCCTATCCGATAATCTGCTCTGGTCATTGCTCGTTAGACACGTTGTGAACCTTGGTTAAGACAAGTGCCCTTTTAGGTTTTTTCATTACTGTCTTTAGCTACTGTGTATATTTGTGATTGCGCGTCAGCTAGGAAGGGCAGATGTCCGTGTGGAAGGCAGATTCTACATAAGGACTCTCACGACTTTTGTTTATATTGCCTAGGCCCAGATCACGACCATACTACCTGTTCTATTTGTGAGGCCTTTGTACCTGAGACCCTACGTAGTCTCTTAGCTTCTCTAAACTTGTATCTCAAGAATCAGTACCTAAATGTCTTGTGCATGACATGGAAGATATGTCAGGCCCTTCAGGTGAGCCGCAAGCTAAGGAGGACAAGAGGCCTAGACCTGATTTACCCGCTGCTCCCTCTGATCAGGACGTCTCTCCCGAGGCTGATGTTGTCTCGGAGACCATTCTGGAGTCTGTAGACACTCCTTTGATGTGTACCATTGTGGAGGCTGTGAAGGACTGTACCATCACATCCTCCAGGGAAACGCAGGTGTCCAACTCGGGCATAGGGGAAGAACCGCGGCTCATTGCGACTGAAGTCCTACGTGGCATTAACCAGATCATAGTACGAGAGGATGTTCCTGCCAACATTGTAGAGTGTAGGCTGACATCAGGCCCATCCACCTTTCACCAAATGGAGGTTTCCAAGAAGAAAAAAAAAATGAAGACAAAACATGTTTCTCCAGCAACTCAGAAACAACCACCGGATTGGCAGGCCTTTTCCCAAGGCCTGCCCAATGCATTTGTGGCCCTGAGATAGTCGTCTCTCTCTCTCTTTCCCTCTCCCTCCCTTCTGGCTTCTCCCTTCTCCTTCCATTCCTTCCTCTACTCCTTAAAAGATGACTTCTGAGGAGTTTTCCTGAGATGATGAGGAATCCTCAGAGGATGAATCTTTGCCTTATTCCGCCCATATTTCTTCCTCTTTGGGTTATGCCTCCCTAGAAGAGGAATCTAATGGCACTGATTCCCCGGAGGAGGATATCTCATTTGGGGAAACAATTCTTAAAATGAGGGAATTTTTCAATTGGGACTGTTGTCAGGTATCAGACATCCAAAAAATGTACTATGACCTGCTACAGATGGACTCCCCCTTCCCCATCTGCAATAACTCCTGTTCTGCCAACATTCTTAGATGCCTTTGCTGCTGCTTCAGAGTGCCCTGCTTCTCAACCTCCAGCCCCCAAAAGGCCAGATGTATTTTATAAAGTGCCGGAGGACTCCAAATTCATATTCAAATGTCCATCTTTGGACCATGCTACCATCTCAGTATGCAGACAAGGCCTCTAAGACGCTACCTTCTATTTCCCTGCTCCCTTCAGATAAGGAGGGCAAAGTCATGGAGAGAATAGGAAAAAGGTTTACACCTCAGCTACTCCGTCTTTCAGGGCCATTAACTATCAGACCCATATGGCCAAATATTCTTTGGCCCTTTTCTAGGATGCTGGCAAATTACTCTCTGAGCTTCCTGACTGTATTGCTAAGACTAAGCTTACCTCCATCCTTAACTCCTCAGCTCAGTTTACAAGACATTCCATAAAGTGAAGCTATGATGCCATGGAGGCATCAGCTAGAGCGGCTGCATCTGGGTCAGTCCTGAGCAGGTATTTTGGCTCAGGCTCCAGCCTTTGCCTGATGACATTAAGACAAAAATCATAGCTGCCCCCAGACAACAAGGCATTGTTTGGTACCTCTGCTGCAGAACTCTCCAAATCTCTTCAGGAGAAGGGCAAAGAGCTACATGGCCTGAAGCATATTTTTGTTTACCTGGTACCCAGGCTTCAGAGGAAGTACCCTGCCAAGACCACCTTTGTTAGAAAGTCTGCCAGGCCCCAATCTTCCAAAGGTAAGAGGGGTTCCAGGAAACAAGTTTCCAGATCGGTATAAAGGAGATGAGGGCCCTGATCTTTGCTCTACAAATCTTCAAACCTCTTCTTTCCACAGGGGTTTTAAGATGGTTTACAGATTATATGGTGGTCCTCTGATATGTGAACAATCAGGGAGGGAGAAAGTCCTACCTCCTGTGCAGGCCTGGTAGTTAGCCATTCAGAGTCTATTCTCCCTACAGGTGGTTTACATTCCCTTGACTCAGAATGTAGTGGAAGACAGACTGAGCAGGTTCTTACCTCAATCCCATGTATGGATGTTACACAGGGATGTGTTTCTGGACATGGTCTATAAATTGGGGTATACCTCTGTTAGATGTCTTTGCCTCCCCCATGAAAAGATAACTTCCCAAATTTTGTGCAGGGTTGGCATTGAAGGTGGATGCCCTGTCTTTCTCTTGGAAGGGGATGCTTCTGTATGCATTCACCCTTCTCCAAATGGTCCTGTTGCAATTCCAACAGGAGCAACCAAAGTCTTGCTGGTGACTCATTTTTGGCCAAGACAGCATCGGTTCCCCTCTTCTTCTGCAGTCAGCACAAGTTACCCTACAGAATGGACCTACTCACGCAGGACAAGGGAACTTTATTACATGCACAGATGTCAACTTTACAACTGCCCCGGTGGGTGTGGGGGTTTGATTCTCTTCACACCACTTTTTTTTAAGTGCTACAGGTTTGCAGGAGGCCAGGAACCCTACTACTAGGAAATCCTATGTTTCCGAATGGAAAATGTTTTCATCTGGTGTCTTAAAAACCATTTACATCCACTGCTAGTGGATATTCCAGTGGTCCTCTCCTACCTGTGTGAATTACTGAAGAGTGGCCTGTCCTACTCCTCAGTAAAGCTCAACTTTCTGCTATCTCTGCATGTCTGCCTGTGTCTTGCCCATTAGCTTCCAGGTTGGAAGTTAAATTCTTTTTAAAAGGCTTCCTTCACATCAGACCACCAAACAAACCAGGCCCTCCTCCTTGGGATCTCAACTTTGTCTTAGAAAAACATACCCTGGCCCCTTTTGAGCCAGCAAGTTCTGCTTCTCTGCAGCACTGCACCTGGAAAACAGTCCTTCTCATGGCCATTACTTCTGCCAGAAGGGTGTCTGACTTACAGGGTCTGACGTCTTCTTCCCCCTTCAAGGTTTTTCACAGGGATAGGGTTTCCCTATGCACTAACCCCTCCTTTATGCCCAAGGTAGTTAATGAGTTATCTTTCAGTCAGTCCATCAATCTTCCAACTTTTTTCCCTTCTCCTCAGTCCTCTAGTGAGAGGATCCTACACACTTTAGATGTGCACAGGCAAGTCAGATATTACTTGGATAAAACCAAACCATTTCAGAAATCTGACTACCTGTTTGTTTCCTATCACCCAAGGGCCCTGGACCAGCCTATTTCCAAGCTGACTATTTCCACTTGGATTTCCAAAACCGTTTCCTTCTGTTATGTGGCTCATGGAAAGAATCTACCCTCACCTATTAGTGCACATTCCACTAGAACTGTGTCTTCCTCTGTTGCCTACCTTCCTTAAAAGGCTTGGACACTTGCTCTATCCTGGAAGCAGCTACCTGGTCTTCTGTTCATACGTCACAAACATAAGTTAGATGGCATTTTCAGGTCCAGAGCTAGTTTTGCCAGGGCTACTCTGCATGGGTTTGTGGAGAATGTTTCTGCTCCTCCGCCCAATTCTTCCTCTGCATGAGCTTTGGTATTCTCCCTCTTGTTATGAATACTGCAGCATATGACTAGGAGGACATAGAATAGTTGTGTAAAATCTTACCATAACCATAGATGCCCTTCTTTTCTATATGCTGCAGTATCACAGACCTTATAGAGTCAGTGGTAGTGACTCTTTGTAAAGGCTTAGTTTATATATTTGATAAAGTATTTACTTATAAATGGGTTGCCTTCGTTGAAGGTTGAACGTCGAGCTGGCACCTCGGCGTTCGTGAAAATCTACTGCCAATCATTAGCTGACCGGAGTTCCGCTGTGGCGACTCCAAACCGGGAAAAGCCGAAGGACAACAGCAACAACAACAACATTTACTTATAAATGGGTATTACTGTATGCGGAACATCATAAATTTAGAAGGGGCAAGGCTAAATAGGAGGGCCAAAATCCTAGTTCTATGTCAGAATCATGGAATTTGAGAGGTATGATCAGGATATGTTAGGTTAGTCTTCAGGACCATGCCAGGTAACAGACAACAGCTTTGTCAAACTGAGAAGTTTTATAACAGTAAGAGGCTGTGTGGTTTTAGTTTGGAAACACTAGGAACTATCATATTGGTATCTGTCAAGTGTACCTCATTATGAGGAATGTTCCTCATTTTTAGTCATCCTGAAGTCCATGTTCCTCACTGTTCTGCATTGAAAGGTTCTGTTACACATTTTCTAAGAGTATTTTCAATTAATAGCAATGGTAAAGAACACCGAGTCAAATTAATTCATTAAAAGAACTTTCCATAAGTGTCACGGGACATGTTTTAACCATCGTTTGAGTTACATAGTTGAAGCTGTTAGTAAGTTGATAGCACATGTTTCACATTTTGTCCGTTTTTCCACATTACGAGAGGTAGTGTTCCACATTTTACCAATGGAAGTTTTGACAGCTGTGCATACCATGGTGAGAGTGTGTTGGAGATGGGGTTAGTCATAGGTCAGGAGCAGACTTGTACAGCCTATTCAAAAGAAGGGCTTGTCTACATGAGCATTTCATAATTGTGGTGAACTGAGAGGAAAGGAGCTATTGTTCTTAGCAAGTGGCATGATTTGCACTTCTGAATGCAGTGTTCTGGCACAGGAGGCCATAAGTGTCATCTGGGCCACTGCCTGTGATTCAGGCATGCACAGAATGGCATTGCTATTTGACTTTGAGGGGGTCACCACAGAGGCTCATTAGGGAGTTTGTTTGAAGACTGAAAAGAGTGGTTCAACAGTTGAGCTTTGGGAAACTCCTCCGTCACCCCTGAACTTTCCAGAAAGTTCTTTTGTGAATTGTATCTGTTAGCTAGCTAGCTCTTAACACAGTTTGTTTTAGTATGTTGCTAATACAGAATCAGCTCTGATCACTTTGAGACTATCTGTGGCTATTCACCTGACCAGTTCTCCTGCATGTATTACTGCAGTTAGATTTTTACAGAAATTAAATCCAAACTGGGTATGCTTCACATTGTCTTGATGGCCACTGTCCATGGTTCCTCGTGTGAGTCTCAGCGCCATCATGATCAAGTGGGATGCAGTCATTTTAATAGACTGTCATAGTTGGTTGTCAAGGATTTCTTAAATCTTTTTAGTAGTCATTTTGTGCCTCCAAATATTGTAGCTGCTTTATTTCACCTATTTATTGACCAGGCAAATTGCCTGGAGAAATTATCTGTTTTTCAAGGGCACCGTAGGAGCCCTGTCAGTCCCACAGTAGCCAAATGAAAGCGAAAAGAATCAAACCCTGCACCCTGGGCCCAGGAAGCAGCTCGTTAGCCCTCTTTGGTGCTTCCCGACTCTGTTTGCTGTCATGAATTTAATAGGTGATTTACTCAGTATGGTTGCTAAAGTGTCTGAAACGTACTTTTTTCAATAGGATTTGAAAAGCAACATTTTTGGCATTTAACCAGGTTGTAGCAAAACCTGTCCTGTGTGTCAGACGTGTTGCCATAAAGAGATGTCTGTGGCTAAAGGGCTTTCCCTGTACATGATGTGTTGGGACGTGTTTTTGCACATTATTTTTTTGACTTCCTATACGTTTCATCTTCTATCTGATCTGTACTTGTTCCCTTGCCAGTTGTTCAGAACACAGTAATCTTAACTCGTGTATTCGGAGGTCTGCAAAAGACTTCAGTCTTTATTTTTGGCCTTAAAGAACTGAGTTCTGTCCCTCTCTGTCAACCGTAACTATAGATCTGTGTGTGTGCGTGTGTCTGTGTGTGTGTCTGTGTGCGTGCACAAGCACATTTGTGAAAGAATAAGTGTATGTAATATTCATAAAATGTTGTTTAACATGAATTTTGCAGTCTTGCTTAACAAAATAAAAAAGTCTAACTTTCCTAAGGTGTGTGCAATGAGCAGTCTCATTTGGGCATCATGTTGTACTAAACAAGAGGGTGGAGATGGTAAATTGAGGAAAATACATTAAGACCTGCACGATTTTCTGGTTTTACACAGTTAAAGAAAACAAAGGGGCACTCTTTGGGTTAGTGAGACTATCATTAAAACTGCCTTTTTTGAGAACTTGAGAGTTTGCAAATTGATCATGTGGGGGGGAGCTAAAAGATAGGAAACAGAATATCACTTACATGAAATTCATTTGCACATTTGCAACTCTGTGCAGTCCTTCTGTTTTATAAGTGTTTGATTAATGGTGACTTTTGTTGCACGTATTGGGGAGATTTTTGCAACATATTTAAAAAAAGTCTTGAAAAAATGAAAATTGAAACTAGATTTTACATGGAAGCTGAGTTGTCATTTGCGAGGTTGCTGGTTAGAATGGTACTTGAGAGCAGTTAGTTGTTATTGTGATGAAAAAACTGTACCACATCTTCAGGCAGTCACACTTTGCACATGAGGTTAGAAGGCACTGTATTCTGTAAATGAAGTCAAAATATTTCTATATTTAAAAAGTTTTAAAAAATTATAACAGTAAAATACGGTCAGGCAGACATTGTTTCATATTGCTGTTTTTAGTTACTTTGTTAATGTTAAAACTCTGGGAATTTTTCTTTTCTTTTTTTTGTGCAGCTCTGTAGATAGATTTATTCCCATTGTAGGGCTTTATATTTCCTTATTTTCCTTCTGGGTGTGCCTAGGCTTGTCTGTATTGGTTTTGGCTACCTGTAATTTGGAAGATTTCCCATTCTGGGATTTCTCGGGGATTTGAGTCGTGTGTGTGTGCGTGTGTGTGTGTGTGTGTGTGTGTGTGTGTGTGCGCGCTTGTGCGTGTGTGTGTATGTATGTGTGGGTGTGTGCTTGTGTGCATCAGTGTATTTAGGATTTTATGCTGCTGGTTAGATGTTTTTTCTTACAGGTTTATGGTTCCCAGTTTGGCTAAGGTGGGAGGTTCTTTCCTAACGCATTTAGCATTTTTCTCATTTCTTTAAAGACTGTATTCTTTGGGGTATTTTTCTTCCTGATATGTAGTGGGAGAATTCCTTTCATGCTTTTTTTGTTTTGTTTTAGAGGCCTTTTGTTTCTTTTTTTGTAGAGATTCATTTAATTTATTATGCTGTTTTGCTTTTAGGGTATGTCTTGCATTTTTTTAGGTTTCAGTTTGTTTTTTACGAGATACTGTTATGTTCCTTGTTTCTATGTATGTTTTTATTTTTTAAATGTTAGTGTTCTTTATTGTTTTTTTGTGTGGTATGGTGGTGTATTTGTGCTTTATGCAGTTACTGTGTGTTGTGCTGTCATTAATAAAGGTTTTTACTGTTTTCTTACTTCTTCGTGTAATTTAGTTATAGTCACTGATTGATGTGGATATATAAAGTATGTAGCTTGTCGCTGGTGCTAGTATTGTCAGTCTACTTGATAAATTATGTGATTTTTATTGAGTATATGTTGTAAAGTCCTTTATACTTACCATTGTACCATTTTGTACTAGTGTATCATTTATTTTATTATATCTCTGTCATAATCTTTTCTCCCAGGGCCTTTGTTGAAAATTGGTATCCACCCAGTCAGACTTTCCTGGTAAACAAATATAAAATAAATTAAAAAAAATAATCAACAATCTAGTGGATAACTCGGTTATGTGTCGTTTTCATGTTTTTTTTCATTTTTTTGGTCCCTCCAAACAGTAACCATCAAGCTCCATTTCCTAAGTTATGTATTGCTTAACTACTTAGCACCCTACATCACCCAGGAGTGGAGCTTCCTTTCCAAGGAAGAATTTGCTTTCTAGGACCCCTTAGGTTGTTGTGGCTTGCAGTAGACAGTGAGTGTACATGGCTTTAGTTTTTCTTTAACTGTGTTACCCTTCTGCCCTAATCACAAAAGATTCAATGGTTGTTCAAGCTCCAGTTGCCTGCAGTACTGCGTGTGGATATGCAGATGTTTCCACATGCACGGTGAAACCCTGGTAGTAGTGCCCGTGTGGCTTGTAAGGACGGTGCCTGCTGCCATTCTCTTAGTGCTGCAGTCTCTGTCCTCCACCAGAGGGCATTAGCTCAAAGACAGACCCCCCCGAGTGATAGGCAGGCTGGCACTGGCAGATCATTGCTGTGCTTGTAAGCTGGCCTTTTGAGCTTATGGACTGCTTTATTATAATTACGTCATCTGGGGTGCAGTCATTGCTTCATGTTATCATTCTCTCCTTCCCTTCCTTCTGTCTAAGAATGTGTGTGGACACGTGTGTGTGTGTGTGTGTGTGTGTGTGTGTGTAAAAACAAATTATAAATTTTAATTTGTGTACTTTTTCATTTCTTTACACACACACACACACACACACACACACACACACACACACACACACACACACACACGCACACACTGCAGCCGTTTGTGTGCGTTTATCCTTTATAAAATTACTGAACCAGGACTCATTTAATAACTGTGTATAACCTGCAGATGTTCATAATGCAGCATGCTGTGCTCAATGCATTTTAATTGTGCCGTGAGTGCGCTTTACAATATACTTTGTTAGTGGGGCACAGTCTGATGTGCATTGTGTATGGATGCAACTTACTGTAGCAGCTGCAGCATGCTCTGCATGTCCTTGTGCACTTTTGCCACTGTAGTAAGATGAAGACATCACAGTAGGAAAATGCCACCAGCAGTCTGATACTGGCACACATATATATTTGAAATAAGATTAAAAGACGTTTTACAATCTTTAGACATGAATGAGTGTCATCACTCATTGTGTCTCATTTTGATGTGGGAGTGATCAGCTTAGGTGTTAAACACCATCCCTTTATATTGTTTACAAACTCTGTGGGAATGATTCTTATACTAGCTTGCAGACTACTGTGTGTCTGTATTTGTGTGCACTGTTCACTCTGATATTCTGCATCATAGGCAGTTCTTATTTTAGTATTCTGTTCTGCTCACTTGTACACTGCCTTTGATGTGCATGGCCATGTATTATAGTGTAACCCGCCACTTTAGCGTATTGCACTTGTGCCTTTGGGATGATTTTGCACACGTGGTTATCGGCCATATTTTGAATCACGTGCAAGTCATTGTTCCATTGGGTACATTAATTTGCTTAACTGTTCCATATCATGACTTGTACTTGTATGCCACTCTCCTGTTATACTTATTTTGTTGGAATCCAATATTTTTAGAGTTGCATCGGACTGTGATGGGCAGTTCTTCAGTGAATCAGATCTGTGCATTGTGGGCTAAATTTATTATTCTTGTCTAAAGTAATTGTGGTGTTGACATTTTTTTAATGTTGTGATTCAGCTTACTTTGCTTTATAAATTTGACTCCCCCTTGCATTCCCTGGCTGACCATCAGCAGCCCAGCTGCATCATATTTCCTTGAGTTGCACGCAGTGCTGTCCAGAAGGGTTGAGACAGCAACAATGGTGGGTTGGGCAGAGGAAGTGGAGAGGAGCAGCATGTAGTGTCATATACACTGGTCTGTACGGCAAGTTGGATTTTGGTACATCTTAAGTGTGACATCATGGCCATTAGCACACACATCTTCAGCTAGCTCTGCTCCCTCTTAAATGCCATAACTGTGCTGGTAATCTTGTCTGCTATTCCAGTATACCCCCATCACTGAGATAGGTCTTCATCACAGAAAGAACCCCCTCCCTCCTGGAGTGGGAAAACTGGCAAAGCCTGTCCTTCTCATCCCTCTTCCTTGGTTGCTGCCGTGCCAGAGCTGGTAGTCGATTTTGTATTGTCTAGGTCATAATAAGGGCTCCATTCCTGTGCGCTGTGGAGCCAGGTACCTTATAAATTTGAGAGAAATTCACACCTCATGTATTGTCTTATCCTGCTTCCTGACTGCACATACCCATTCACACAAAATGTTTGTAGACTTAGTAGCCATTGCTCTATAACCCAAATTAAATTCCAATCTGTTATGATCTAGGAATTGCACTGAATTTCCTTAAATTTTCTGTCAGGCTGCTCTGTGATAATTCTGCATTGTTTGTTCTGTGTGTTTGTTGTGTATGCTATATGCTTAACCTTTTTCTTTTTTTCTTTTTTTTTTATGTACACAGTGAAAATAGTAATCCGTGGTGATAGGAATACAGGAAAGACAACACTGTGGCACCGGCTTCAAGGAAAAAAATTTGTAGAAGATTATATTCCAACACAGGCAATCCAAGTCACTAGCATTCACTGGAATTACAAAAGTAAGTGTTGCTTTTTCTGTTCCTTGCACGAAGCACAAGTATTCAGTGTGATGGTTTTGAGCATTAGTTATCGTCCACACTGTGTGCTTTTTTTTTTTTTTTCGTGGATTATTTATCAAGAAAGACTGCATTACTGTGTAACAGCTAATTCAAGTGCAGCCTGCTTTTCTCATTTTTGTTAATATGTCTGAATGAACTTGATATCCAATGAATGGAGTTTGGCTTCAGAAAGGTTTGGTACTTTGTTCATTGTGGTTTCCAGAAGTGTGGCCTTGATCACTTGGCAGTGTGGCTGTAGATTGCCAGCACGTATGTTGCTTTTCAATTTTGGGAATGACTTAACAGCAAGTTTATTATAGCTTGAAACTGATACCATCTTTCAGACTTTAATGTTGGTAATTGTGTCTGAGCGACTTACTTATTTGGGACTACAGTGGCTGAATGTTTACCGGCCCCTTGGAAATAGAACTAGAGAAATGCAGAAACTGTTGGCAGATAAGCTTCTGGACCTACTGATTGTGCCTGTATATCTTGCCTGTATTAATAAATACCTTGAGTGCCTATATATTTGCCTAATATATGCTTGAATGTCATCACTGATTTCATAATCTGTTTGAAAGAATGTTCATGCATTTACAAAATTTCATGTGTAAAACATTTCTTACCATTACTGGAGGTACTCTTTCTGAGTTGTTTCTTGTTTCTAAGTATCTTCTTTTCTTAAAAAAAAAACAAAAAAAAAACATGTTGCTGCCCTTGATTTTATGGCTGTGAGATATTTAAATATCAGTCTTGTGTGGTTAATTAAGAAACAAAAACATTTACATCACTATATTCAGATAATTTATACTTGTTTCTTGCTTATGTGCACTGAAACAAATACGTAAAACATATATATTTGTGTTTTTACTTGCTGTTTTGTAGTAATAATGTGCATTTATTGCAAGGCAACTTGCTATACAAAAGACTTCATACTCCCAAGGCCCATGAAATGTTGGTTTTAACATGTGTGATTTTACTGTGGGAGCTTTGGGTATATTTCAGGAATTTAGAAGAATCAGAATTCAAGGATATTATAGAAATCATAAGGACAGTCTTTGTGAGGTTGGTTTTTCAAAGGATTTTGAGATTTTTTCACAATTGCACATTTTATATAATACATTTCTTTTTTGCCTGAGTAGGTGGCAGAAAGATAAACATTGTATCCTTTACATAAAACTTCTGAGAAGTGTTTAGATAAATATGACAACAGATCGATCTGATGTTGTAAATCTTCATTAATTTCTTACTGATAGTACTTCAGTTCCAACCTCGGAACCAACTCAGACAATATACAAGCTCACGCCAGCCAAAAACTCTTGAGCTAAGTCCTGCCCACAGTGCCCCACTTCTCCTTTCTTCAGATCTCATTTGCCGCGGACTTTTCAGGATGTGCCAAGACAGCCCTCTCAGCTCAGTCTTCGTTTTTTTTCATAGAATAATTTTTCTTTGCTTCTATTTTCATCAATGACCTTTTTTCCTACCCTTTTTCTGTGGTAATCTTTATACCATTGTTGGTATGGCCCCTCCCTTACCCTTGTGGTAATCTATTATACCATTGTTGGTATTCCCTTCCCCTCTAGTCTCCTTTTAAATATACGTATAAAAAACTTTTTCTTATACAGTATTGTTAAATATTTCTCTCCTTCCGACTGTTATCTGTCTTGGTCTACTGTATTTCTGCTGTGCCTATTTTTTCTTAGACTCCTCAACATGGCTGACAAAAGAGGAATGATTGGGTTCAAGCATTGTGACAAGTGTGGCCAAAAGATGCCTAACTTGGACAGGCATCTTTCATGCATCTATTGTCTTGGAGTTCCTCATCTTCATATTCAAACTCCATGTGAAATGTGTCAAAATTTTAGGTCTCGCACTCTCGCAGAGCGCAAGAACAAACTGATTCTAAAAGGCTCATTAAAAAAAAACCTTTTTGGAGGCCCTTTCTGAGGTGGAGGTCTTACCACCTCCCAGGAAAGACAAGAAAAAGAGAAGCCACTCTGTTCCGGCTTCCTCGAGCTCTACAGAACTGAAATGCTGTCAGGCTGTATTAACCTAAAATGTCTGCACTGACTACTTTGGCTCCTGAGCCTTCGACTAGGTCTACAGTGCCAAAGTTGTTGGTGGCAACTATGGAACCAATGATTCTTATTCCTACTTTGGTCCCGACGGTATCTTCGGTACCAGACACATCTTCGACACTGACCATGACTTCCCTTATGGCTCCATCTTCGGTGCCGAAACCTGAAATTTTGCCGATACTCTCCTACTATAGACCCCTTCTTGGGACAACAGTATAGTCCCTTTTTTTGAGAGACCCGACTCGCCCTCAGGAGTGTCAACAAAGGTCCACCCGGAGTATTTCTTAAATAGATGTAGTGCGGCTTGTCGATCAGCTTTTGGCAGCTAGATTAATTCCGATCCCTACCAAGACTTCCCACCCATCTGCAGCCAAAGTCTACTCTGCATTGACTTCAACGTATCCTCCTCCATCCTCATCTAGACTTTGGAGCCCTCGGTACTGATGTCTACACTAGTGCCTATGCCTTTGGTTCCTGTGATGACTACTTCCATGATTCCGGAGCCTTTGAACTTTGCTCCATCCGGAGCCGACCAACACTCGGGACCATGACTGGTCTGTCAGAAACTTGACCCTTAGTTCAGCACCAATTCTTTTCTATGGCGCCGTCTAAGGCTCCGGCTGATCTGGCAGTTTCTAGTCCTCTCAAGGCTCCTGTCCTGGAGGTAGGCTCATCTGGGTGGGGTGTGACCCTGGTTCTGAGGTTGCCCCTCTCGGTTCTGGGCTTTCAACCCTTTTCTGGTGGACCTGCATTCCAGGTGATGGAGAGGATTCTTGCTTCCAAAAGTATGCAGTTGGCACTTCCATCGTCGGAACCTGACTTTTCCGTTTCCTCTAGCATGCAGTTGACACAACCCACTATGCAGGGACTTCAAGCATGGGAGCGGCAAGAAACCCTGCTCCAGGGAACCCACTGTTCGGGATCCTCCTTGGAAGATCCCACTGAGGAGCCACCCCAAAAGAGAACATGCAAGAGGAAGCACATGGATTCCCCTGAGGAATCAGTCACCGAAGATATGGATTTCACCCCCCTTGATGATGTCTCACTTGGCGACATACTTGAGATCCTGAAACAGGGGTGACTGGAAGCCCTCTACTGAGGAATCTGTATTCTTGCAAGCCTTCCGTGTTCAGCTATCTACTTCCAGGATGACCCCCCCTTGCAGATTGAGTAAACTCATTGTGTGTTGAGCCAATTCTCCGGAGGCCTGATAAAATACTTTCCCCTCCAGAAGACCATCCGCACTGGTCCAGAGGTTTTGGCAGTAGACTCCATGGGTGGGGCGGCGACCACTAAAAAAGAACTAGCAGAAGAAAGTTATTGTCCATCCTCCGAACAGGGAGTCTCAGATGATAGACTAGGGAAGCGGACCTACACTTCAGCGACCTTCGCCATGCGGTCTCTGAACTACATGGCACATTTTACACGTCTCCAAGGGGACTTGATTACAGAACTTTCAGGTACTTTGGCTGGTGTACTACCTGAAGAGGTGCAAGACAAGGTCGCCTCTCAGCTTGCCACCCTAGAGTCCATCTCCAACTCCTCCATGCAGTTGATAGCACACACAACCGAGGGAGCATCCAGAGCTGCCGCTTCAGGCATTGTCATGAGACATCACACCTGGATGCGACTATGACTTTGTGGACCCCTTCAAGTCCTCCTTTGTCAATGTTCCTGTTGATGAATCCTCTTTTTTTGGCCAAAAAGTTAAGGGCACGTTAGCCAGGTGTGAGAAAGATGGAAAGACCCTATCTGCAGTAGGCATACATTTTCCAATCCCTCAACGATCTCAGCATACAGAACAAGTTTGTCAAACAAGCAAAATTCCAGATGGTCACGGTTCAGTCCATTCTTCAGTTTCTGGAGAAGGACGATTGGATGTCCTCTGTAGATCTTCAGGATGCATATTACCACATAAAAATTGACAAATGATCCAAGAGATACCGCCGCTTCTGGCTGGGAGCCAATCATTAACAATTCCGAGTACTGCCATTTAGTCTCTCCACAGCCCCCAGAGTGTTCACCAAATGCATGGCAGTAGTAGTAGCTCACCTGAGACTACAGGATTCCGCATGTTTCCATACCTGGACGATTGACTCCTTACCGCCCCAACCAGGAGTGTACTGCTTCAGGCTGTGTACACTCAAAATCTTGTAGAAAACCTAGGAATCTCCATAAAGTTAGACAAGTCAAAGCTGGTTCCAACTCAGAGCTTAGAGTTCATTGGGGCAAAGTTTGATACAACTTCCTGCCGAGCTGCACTACCTCTACACAGACTTCAAAAACTAAGATCTCAGCTTCAGGTAATACTTTCTAGAAATATTGTCCCCGCTCTACAGGTCCTGCAACTGTTGGGCTCCATGGCAGCTACAGTCTCACTGGTCTCACTAGCAAGGTTCCATATGAGGCTACTCCAATGGCTACTATCATCTCAATGGTCTCTCCTAGCACAACCAGTGTCTTACCTGATCCACATTACAAACCATTGCAAACAGGATCTGAGTTGGTGGATGAAGCCAGAAAAGGATTTATGGTATCAACCCTTTTTCCCCCGCCCAACCCAAGGCCACAGTTTCCACAGACGCTTCCCTGATCGGGTAGGGGGGCATTTTCAAGGAAAGATCGTCCAAGGCACTTGGTCCCTCTAAAAGGCCAATCTGCATATCAGTGTCCTAGAACTGAGGGCGGTGCGCTTAGCGTTGCAAGCATTCCAAACAACCCTTTTGTCGGGGACAATTGCTGTCCAATCAGACAATATGTCAGTAGTCTGGTACATCAACAAGCAAGGAGGAACCAGATGGATGAAGCCAGAAAAGGATTTATGGTATCAACCAGATCCTATCCCTTATGCCAGGAAGCCCTGAGAGTGTGGCAGTAGCATCCAACCGCTTTCTACTGGAACGCACATTCCTGGGAATTCTAATTGCAGGCAAACTGAGCAGGAACATTCTGATGACTCACGAGTGGTCTCTCAACCCAGTAATAGTGACTCAAATTTTACGTCTTTGGGGCTGGCCTTGCTGCAGTCTCTTTGTCTCCCCTGTGAACCACAAATGTAGCAGCTTCTTTGCCCCCCCCCCCCCCCCCCAGGGGGAGTCACCGAGAGATGCTCTGACTCATGATTGGCCACCGGGACTCCTGTATGATGTCCTTCATGGATGCATCTGCAGTCATAACAACTGGGTTGTCCTGTCGTCAGGCAGCCCTTCAGTCGGCCGGATTCCAAAGTCCGGGTCCGGCTTCGACTGATGTCGCACTTCACCCGACGTCATCTCTGTTGGTCTTCGGGTATAAAAGCATCAGCCGACGCCATTTTCTTCAGTCTTTCTTGCCGCGTGGCGCCCGAAGCAGAAGCTGTTCGCAAGTGCCGGTCGGTCGGATCCAGGGATTACTTCTACCGAATACTACTTCGAAGACTTCTAAAGCTAAGTACCCCGTTGGGGACTCTTTCTTGCCTCAGCCGATGTCAGAAAAAGTTAATAATTGTTTAACCTGTGGGAAACAAATACCTCATAAAGATTTCCACTCTTACTGCCTGCCTTGCTTAGGCCCAGCCCACGACGTAGTAGCCTGTTCGTCCTGTGCTTCTTTCAACCGACGAACGCTTAGACGTCGGTCGGAGTTTGCAGAACAGGTTTTCGGTTCTGATTTTGCGTACATTATGCCGTCGGATCCTCCGACTACGCATTCTGCCAAAAAACGCAAAGAAAAAGACCGACACTCGCGGTCCGCGGTTTCGGCCGAAACCATGGTTAAGCAAACCGCGAGTGTCTCGGTTTCGGCCGAAACCGAGAAAACTGACCAAAATACAGCTGAATCTACTTCTACAACTGAGGTCCCTGCTAACACTCTTGAATCGGCCTCAGAAATTTTACCCACTACGGTGCTTACCACTGACTTATCAGACACCATTCCCTTGGATGTCTCTACCCCAGCACGTGGTGCTGCTAGGCCTCCAGCAGCCATGTCCATTAAGGCCTTCGCCAGGGCTAAAGCAGCCAAGACTACTAAAACAGTGCCTGTTAAACCCCTCAACCAGGCCCTCTTCCAGTTCTCAAATGCTTACTTTGGCAGAAGATTTAATTTCATTAATTAGAGGATCTCAATCTCACCCAGACAGGGCCTCTCAGCCCCCAGAGAAGAGACCTAGGGCAGAGCCCCATGAGCCAGTGTCCTCTGATGATTCTGCTGATGAATCAGACATAACTGACCAGCCAGAGGCTCCTTTCTCCAATTTTGAAGATTCTGATGCTGAAGAATCCATTCCAGCTGCTTCCCCACCAGAAGAATTCTCCTTTGGGGAAACCTTGCATGCCATGCGAGAACAGTTCCAATGGCAGCAACAGGATTTTTCAGACTCCAGGAAAAGACTTAGGACCTTTTGCACCTTCCACAGCACAGGCCCTTAGCTATACCTCCTGTTCTCTCTGTGGTGGATGATGCTTTCAATGATGTCTGCTCCGCTCCAGATTCTTTACCCCCAGCCCTTGCCAAACCAGACAGATTTTACAGGGTGCCAGATACTCATCACCACCTTTACAAGGCCCCTCTTGCAGACCCCGAAACTATTTCCCAGGGTCCCAAGGCAGTAGTCGCGACCATAGCTAAAAACCCTGTTCCTTCTGAAAGGGAAGCAAGGTCATTAGACAGATGGGGTATAAAGGTTTACACTTCAGCCACTCTCTCAGCTAGAGCTTTAAACTGTCAGTTTCACATGATACAATACCAAGAGGTTATGCTTGATCAGTTAACTAAAAGCTAACCACTGATGAATCTCTTGATAAGAAATATGTATTAGAAATGGTAAATAACATACAGCAAGTTAGTAACCACTCTTTAAAATGTGGCTATGATGCACTGGAGGCTTCATTTAGATCAGCCATGACTGGCACTGTAATTAGAAGGCATGCATGGCTAAAGGAGCAAGCTTTACCGGATCATGTTAAATCTAAATTGCTAGATGCTCCTATGGATAAAACAAGTTTGTTTGGTACACCTGCCCAGCAGGTTATGAAGAAAATGGAAGAAAAGGCAAAATCAGTCCAGACAGTTAAAGATTTCTTGCAGGTTCAACCCCCAAGGTTTAGCAGGAACTGGCCTGCCAAAAATTGGTCCTTTCCTGACTCCACAAGACCTCAAAGGGGCAGGAATAGGCGTTCCAGAGGCAGAAACCAATCCAGAGGAGGTGCCTACAGAGGACGACAGTGGCAAGGTAACAACAGAGGCACAGACTCAACACCTGCCACTACATCAACACAGCCACAGTGACTTAATCCTAAACCCGCCTACCAGGGAACAAATAGCAGCTCCTCTAGGCGGAAAGCTAACCTTATTTTCAAAAAACTGGCACCACATAACAAAGGACAAGTGGATTTTACGAACCATAGATCAAGGTTACGGTTCCACTTCCACACTTTACCAGACAAAGAGGAATGCCAAATCTACCTCCAAATCAAAAGACAGAGGCTCTACAACAGATAATGGAGTTAGCAAACATGAGAGCTGTGGAGAAAGTGCCAACAGCAGAGCAGGGAAAGGGGTTCTACTCCAGACTATTCCTAGTTCCAAGAAAGGAAAAAAGTTGGAGACCAATTCTAGACCTGTCCACCCTGAATACTTACATCATTGTCCCAAAATTCAAAATGCTGACCCTACAGCAACTTCTTCCCATGCTGGGCAAGGAGTGTTGGCTGGTAACTCTAGATCTCAAGGAGGCATACCTGCACGTCCCCATTCGACCAATCTGCAGAAGATACCTCAGATTTCTTGCAGGATCAGAGCACTATCAATTCTCAGCATTGCCCTTTGGCTTATCTACTGCGCCCAGAGTATTCACAAAATGCCTGGCATCAGTAATCGCCCATTGCCGACTGCAGGGAATTCAAATTTATCCATACCTGGACGACTGCCTGATACAAGGAGACAACAAAAGCAAGCTGACAACAGATTTACAAAGGGTCATTTACTTGCTTCAAGCACTGGGATACACAGTCAATTTACAAAAGTCAAGACTGATACCATCCCAGACAAGGACTTTCCTGGGAGCGGAATTGGACACAGTAAGACAAATGGCATTCCTAACTACAGAAAAACAAAAAGAGCTCCCTCTTTACTTCTTGGCACTAACAAAACTGAACAAGTTAACAGCAAGAAAGGTACTGCAGGCCTTGGGTTTCATGGCATCATGCATAATCTTGGTTCCATTTGCCAGACTACATATGAGAAAACTACAGTGGTACCTAAAGAATTTATGGTCCCAACACAGACACAGCCTAGAAATGGAAATCCCACTAATACCATGCTTAAAACAGGAGTTTCTATGGTGGGCTCAGGCATGCCAGTCAAACCCAGGCCTGCCCTTTCGCAAGGGTCAAGCAAGCCAGACCATCACAACAGATGCTTCAGACCTAGGATGGGGGGGGGAAATGCTGGACAAATGCGTACAAGGATTGTGGACACAGGACCAACTTCACCTGCACATCAACCTAAAAGAAATGCTGGCAGTAAAACTGGCAATCCAAAAGTTCAGACCATTTCTCAAGGAGGACCACTTGATGATAAGGACAGACAACACCACAGTCATGTGGTACATCAACAAACAGGGAGGCACTCATTCTTACCCCCTATGCAGAATGACTTTGGAGCTGTGGACCCTGGCACTCAGCTACAACATCCAGTTACAGGCAATATTTGTGCCAGGAAAAGAAAACTCTCTAGCAGATATGTTAAGCAGGACCACATCGGATGCCCACGAATGGCAGCTGCACCCGGATATCTTCAAGACCATCTCAAGAAATGGGGAATGCCTCAGATAGATCTATTCGCATCACCTTTCAATCACCAGCTCAAAAATTCTGCACAAGGACATTCCACCCACTAGCATGGAAAGTGGACTCGCTCTCCTTCAGCTGGAAAGGCCTAACAGCATATGCATTCCCACCTCTTCCCTTGATACACAAAGTACTACTAAAAATCAAGGAGGAACGTCCAAGGATAATCCTGATAGCTCCAAACTGGCCAAGACAGCATTGGTACCCACTGCTGAGGAGCATGTCTCGAACAATATGTGGCCAATACCCTGATGCCTTTGATGCTAACTCAGAACAACTTCAGCACCATGCATCCAAACCTAAAACGCTGCAACTGACTGCATGGAACATCACATAGCAGCTGCTAATACAGAACTTTCACAAAGAGTTAAAGACATTATTCTTGAAGCACGCAGGCCTTCAACTAGAAGGAATTATGCTGGGAAATGGAAAAGGTTTGTCATTTGGAGTTCTGAAAGAGGAAAAGATGTATCAAACATAGATATGCCTAACATTCTGGAGTATCTGGCGAACTACTTCATTCAGGCCTGTCCTACTCCTCCATCAAGATTCATGCATCAGCTATTTCAGCAGAATACAGCTTTGATCCACCTGTTTTTCACACCCTTTGCTCAGGCAGTTCCTCAGAGGAATCAAGAATGTAAAACCTCCAAGGAAACCACCATTGCCAGCTTGGGACCTGAACTTTGTGCTAGAAAAATTGACACTATCACCTTTTGAACCAGCAGCAACAGCAGACCTACAACACCTGTCATGGAAAACTGCTTTCCTACTGGCAATTACTTCAGCAAGGAGGGTTTCAGAACTACAGGCCTTAATGGCAGTGCAACCCTTTCTAATCTTCCACCAAGATAGAGTGTCCATGAGGACTAATCCTACATTTATGCCTAAGGTGGTATCCAGAGTGTCTTTAAACCAAGCAATCCACCTACCTACCTTCTTTCCCAACCCACAAAACAGAGGGGAAGGAATACTGCATACCTTGGATGTACATAGACAGCTACGCTACTACTTGGACAGAACAAAAAATAGCAGAAAGACTGACCAACTTTTCGTAGCCTATGCAACAGGAAGGGAAGGAAAAGCTATTTCCAAACAGACAATCTCCAAATGGATAGGAAATTGCATACGATTCTGTTACTCCTTCCATGGAAAACCAATTCCACAGAACATACAACCTCATTCTACAAGAGCAACAGCCACTACCACAGCCTTCTTACGAGGAGTGGCTACCAAAGACATTATTGAGGCGGCTACTTGGACCTCCGTGCATACATTTGCCAAGCATTATAATTTACCTCTATATTCCAGATCCCGAGCAGGGTTTGCCACTGCTGTTCTGCAAGGGATCCTAAACACACCATAATCTACTTTTATCCTCCTCCCCTAGTTGGCTATGGTATTCTACCCAGTTGTTATGACTGCAGATGCATCCATGAAGGACATAGTACAGTTTTGTACCTACCATAAATGTAGATGTCCGAATTGGATAGCATCTGCAGTCAGGATTACCCTCCCTCCTTCCCCTCTGTGGTACTCCTAGGGTGTTTACCCTTCTAATAGCTAGCTAGTGGGGGGTTTTCTTTCATGGTGTATTTGTTTGTATTTATGTACATACATGCTTATTTTTGTGTTTACCTCTATCTTTTGGAAACATTGGCATCTATCCAAAATTTTTAGCCTTCTATAGGGCTTCTGGCATCTGGGGCAAGAAACACTGAAGAAAATGGCGTCGGCTGATGCTTTTATACCCGAAGACCAACAGAGATGACGTCGGGTGAAGTGCGACATCAGCCGAAGCCGGACCCGGACTTTGGAATCCGGCCGACTGAAGGGCTGCCTGACGACAGGACAACCCAGTTGTTATGACTGCAGATGCTATCCAATTCGGACATCTACATTTATGGTAGGTACAAAACTGTACTTTTTTCCTCCTAGTCCCCTCTTTCC
Organism: Protopterus annectens; assembly: GCF_019279795.1. Classification (NCBI taxonomy): domain Eukaryota; kingdom Metazoa; phylum Chordata; order Ceratodontiformes; family Protopteridae; genus Protopterus; species Protopterus annectens. The sequence continues at coordinate 784,984,412 of NC_056750.1, read as the reverse complement.
ACAGTTCTTGAAAGCACAACAGCTGAGAAGCAAGGTTATCCTCATTGCCCCTATTGGCCCCGTCACGTTTGGTTCCCCTTCCTATTGCCCTACTTGGTTCACCACCCGTTGATCCTGGATCCAACCCCGGGACTCTTATCTCACCCACAGGGTCTGGTCCACCCCAATCTTCACAGCCTCAAGCTGATGGCTTGGTTTCTCCACTTCCACTGATTGCCAGACAAATAAATCTATCTTCCCCAGTCAGAATGATCCTTCTGGCTTCCCATAAACCTTCCACCAGAAAACTCTACAACAGCAAATGGGCCAGGTTTGTTGTTTGGGCTAAACAACACAGACTAGACCCATTTTCAGTGCCAGTTCATAGAGTTTTGGAATACTTGTTAACCCTTCATCATGCAGGAGCCTCAGCCTCAACTATTACATTGCACCTAGCAGCTATTGCCAGTTTTCATAACGATTCTAATGACTCTTCACTTATGTCCCACCATCTTTGCAGGATTTTTATGAAAGGAGTTATACACCTCAGACCACCTATTAAAACCCCAACTGAACCATGGAATTTTTGTTTTTGCACATATTGCATAACTTATTTGGTATTTTTCAATTGTTTTATTGCAATTTAGCTTGATACACCTCATTATATTTTTGAGTAATTTTTGAGTATGTAGGCCATTTGTATATTCTTTCTAAACAAAGTAGATGGGGATTTCCAGGATGTCTGAAATGGTATTTTTCTTAAAAGATTAGGCTATAAGTGAGTTTTTAAGCTGCTTGGGTTAGTTATCCAAGTGTGTGGTCAAGAAGATTCTTGGACAAGATATTATTGTTAGAAATGAGGTGGGAGTGTTACATCTCTTGAGTTTAAAATGCTTAAAATGTTGATGTTGGAATTAAAAAATATAATCTAGTGTGTGACTTGAAGGCTGAAATGAATACATCATTTATCCTGTGATCCGTACTTCTCTATGCATCTGTCATACCAAGGTCTCTGTATTTCTTCAGCAGAGCCAAGTTTTTAATGTCCTCAATGACGGCATGAATATAGTTGTAAAAACACATCCAGTAATTAGTACGGCACATTGTAAGCTGTCAAGGCAAGTGTTTGATTCAAACTTTTTTTCAGATATTATTTTATTATGTTTGTCATGCATTTAAGACTGCATATACACTCCATGATTACTACACACTAATTTGTAAAACTGAGTGCATTTTTTTATTCTGCTGGAAACTGTATCATGGTCTGTTCTGTTCTTTTATGTTCATATCATTCTGATAAAAACTGGATGGTAGTTAGTCACTGGCTTAATGTACTGGAGCTTTCTTGACTGAGTTTACTTTAGGTGACAGAGGAAAAAAAACGTCAATCTGTTGTTTTTGAAGACATCTTTAAAGGCAGTTCTGATATTTTGGCAGTGTATTTACCCTTTTTAGTAGGCACTCTGTGTAAAATAATGTCATACTTTTATATTGCATAGTCTTGAATTTCTGTAATTGATTAGTTCATTAACAAATGCTTGCTGCTTTAGACAAATGGAAGTAAACACTGTTGCCTTCAGCTGTACATGTCAGTACAGTGGGGCATTTGATTTATTTGCATTTGTTGTATAGAACTTTCTAAATGTCATTAAATGATTTCCTTTGCTGTAAGGAAGTGAGGGTGAATTTGCTTGGGTGAAATCTGGGATGTTCTTCATGTTTCACTGTTGCAGTCTTGACTTGTGTGAGTTCCGGCTGTGGAAGCCCGTGGCCAGCCCGGCTACCAGAGTAAAAGTCTTCCCTCTTGCTATGACTGGCGGACACACTTGACTGACGTCAGTACACTGGGGTATAAGTGGAGTACACCTACGTCATTACCTCAGTTCTTTCTTGTTGTCTGAGTTTGAAACAGATAAAGCTGTATGTAAGTCGGTTGGTCCATGCCAGAGTGAAAACTTCTAAAGCTAAGTACCCCATTGTGGAACTTTTTTCCTTTTTCTAAAGTAATGTCAGAGAAGGTTAACAACTGCCTCCATTGTGGTAATGTTCCAAATTGTCATTTCTGCACCTCATTCAACTCCAGAAATATTAGGCATAGGGCGGATATTTTATCAAGATTTCTTAGTGAGTCCCTTGGGTCTCCACGTGGGATGACATCTGTTACAGATCCCAGCGTCAATCCGACTGGTTATAGCAGATGTCAGTGAGATGCCTTCGCAGCCCCCGCCCCCTGCAGTCAAGATAATGGATAAGGCCTCTATCAAGACTCTTTCGTGAGGCTGGTTTGCCGTCTGAACTCTGTTCACCATCACCAGTCACTGAACACTGTTTGTTGGTTGGTTCCAAGACCACTAAGCTGGCCTCGACTTCCTGTGAACACAGCTCTACCATTATACCTCAGAGGTATTCAGGAGTCCATCTTTCCAATGCCCCCAGACCAAAACAAAAACCCGCAACTAGTAAATCTTCTCATCTTTTCAGCCCTTCCAGCTCTTCGCCTCAAAAGGAATTAGTTAAATTGCAAAGGACCAGCTTCCTCTGGTATAGTGCAACCACCCCCAGAATCTACCTCTTTGAAAGGGAAAAAAGACACTATCCCCAAGGTTTTACTGACCCCTTTGTGACTAGGCAAGACTCTGACCAGGAGGGCTCAGCCTCTGCAGATGACCCTTCCTTGTCTCCCTTTCAGGAGTCTGACTTAGAGGAAACTTTACCTTCAGTCTCCCCTCCAGAGGACATATCCTTTGTGGAAACTTTACACTCCCTTGGGGTACTTTTATATTGGGAAGAACAAGATTTTCCAGTACCCAGAAAAGAGTTAGGGAATTCTTCCACCTCCCAGAGCTGAAACCCCTGGCAGTACCCACCAATTTTGGAAGTGCTTGATGATGTCTTTCTAGAATCCTCTTTGAGACCAGACTCCATTCCCTCTGCTCCTAGAAAATCTGACACTTTCTACAGGGTTATGACTTCACATAAGCACCTCTTCAATAACCCTTCAGCAGATCCTCAGATTTTTGGTCCTGGACTTCAGAGTTCAAGAACCAACACTCCCAAGAATCTCCTACCCAGTGATATGCAGGGTAGAGCCCTTGAAAGATCTGGCAAGAAAGTATACACTTCTGCCACACTATCTATGAGGGCATTGAACTGCCAGTTCCACTTAATAAAACACCGAGTCACTGCTGGATCAGATGAAGCAAAAACCTTTGACCATTGAAAATAAGGCCTTAATCTCGAATTAATGGACATTTGCAGTTCCACTTCACAAGTGATCAATCAATCCGTTGTATGGCAGAATGACATATCTCCCCAACTACCTGTCTCCATAGGGGTTCCCCAAGGATCCATCCTTGGACCCCTACTTTTCTCTGTTTACACCAGTAATCTAGCCTCTGCCACCAAACATGGCACACTCATCCAATACGCAGATGACTCAACCATCATCTGCTCAGCCCAGTCCCTACCCAAACTGCAAAAAGTCACACAGGGAAGCCTTTTCCTCTGTTGAAACATGGATGTCCTTCATGGATGCATCTGCAGTCATAACAAATGGGGTTGTCCTGTCTTCAGGCAGCCCTTCGGTCGGCCGGATTCCAAAGTCTGGGTCCGGCTTCGGCTGATGTCGCACTTCACCCGACGTCATCTCTGCTGGTCTTTGGGTATAAAGGCATAAGCCGACGCCATTTTCCTCAGTCTTTCTTGCGCGGCCCAAGCAGAAGCTGTCCGCGAGTGCCGGGCAGTCAGATCCAGAAATTAGTAGTACCGAATACTACTTCGAAGACTTCTAAAAAGCTAAGTACCCCGTTGGGGACTCTTTCTTGCCTCAGCCGATGTCAGAAAAAGTCAATAACTGTTTAACTTGCGGGAAACAAATACCTCATAAAGATTTCCACTCTTACTGTCTGCCTTGCTTAGGCCCAGACCACGACGTAGCAGCCTGTTCGGCCTGTGCTTCCTTCAACCGACGAACGCTTAGGCGTCGGTCGGAGTTTGCTGAACAGTTTTTCGGCTCAGATTTTGCGTACATTATGCCGTCGGATCCTCCGACTACCCACATTGTTAAAAAACGCAAAGAAAAAGACCGACACTTGCGGTCCGCGGTTTCGGCCGAAACCACGGTTAAGCAAGCCGCGAGTGTCTCGGTTTCGGCCGAAACCGAGAACGGTCAATCTTCAGCCGAATCCATGACTACTACTGAGGCTCCTGCTACCTTAGTTGAATCGGCCTCAGAAATTTTGCCTACAACTGTGGTTCCTAGTGATTTATCAGACACCATCCCTTTGGATGTCTCTACCCCAGCACGTGGTGCTGCTAGGCCTCCTGCAGCCATGTCTATTAAGGCCTTTGCCAGGGCTAAAGCAGCCAAATCTGTTAAATCAGTGCCTGTTAAGCCCCCCTCACACAGGCCCACTTCAAGTTCACAAATGCTTACTCTGGCAGAAGATTTAATATCCTTAATTAGGGGATCCCAATCTCACCCAGACAGGGCCTCTCAGCCCCCAGAAAAGAGACCTAGAGCAGAGCCCCCCCCGAGCCAGTGTCCTCTGATGATTCTGCGGATGACTCAGACATTACAGACCAGCCAGAGGCTCCTTTTTCTACTTATGAAGATTACGATGCTGAAGAATCCATTCCAGCTGCCTCTCCACCAGAGGAATTTTCCTTTGGGGAAACCTTACATGCCATGAGAGAACAATTCCAATGGCAGGGACAAGACTTCTCAGAGTCAAGAAAAAGGCTTAGGACTTTTATGCACTTACCACAACCTAGGCCCTTAGCTATACCTCCTGTACTGCCTGTTGTGGATGATGCATTTAATGATGTTTGCACTGCTCCTGATTCTTTACCTTCAGCCCCTGCCAAACCAGATAGATTTTACAGGGTGCCAGACCCTCATCACCACCTATACAAGGCCCCACTTGCAGATCCCGAAACTATATCCCAGGGGCCTAAGGCAGTAGCCTCGACCACAGCAAAAAACCCTATTCCTTCTGAAAGGGAATCCAGGTCCTTAGAGAGATGAGGGAAAAAAGTTTACACCTCTGCTACTCTCTCAGCTAGAGCTTTAAACTGTCAGTTTCATATGATCCAATACCAAGAGTTTATGCTTGATCAGTTAACTAAAAAACTGTCCTCTGATGAATCCTTAGATAAGAAATATGTATTAGAAATGGTGAATAACATCCAACAGGTTAGTAACCATTCCTTAAAATGTGGCTATGATGCACTGGAGGCTTCATTTAGATCAGCCATGACTGGCACAGTGATAAGAAGGCATGCATGGTTGAAAGAACAGGTCTTACCGGATCATGTTAAAGCAAAGCTGTTAGATGCTCCTATGGATAAGGCCAGTCTATTTGGTACACCTGCCCAGCAAGTAATGAAGAAAATGGAAGAAAAGGCAAAATCTGTGCAAACAGTTAAAGATTTCTTGCAGGTTCAGCCCCCAAGGTTTAGCAGGAACTGGCCTGCCAAAAATTGGTCCTTTCCAGACTCCACAAAATCCCAAAGGGGCAGGAATAGACGCTCTAGAGGCAGAAATCAATCCAGAGGAGGTGCCTACAGAGGACGACAGTGGCAAGGCAATAACCGAGGCACAGACACAACCACTGCCACTGCAACAGGACAATCACAGTGACTTGGCTCTGACACCGCCTACCAGGGAGCAAATAGCAGCATCTTTAGGCGGAAAGTTAGCCTTATTTTTGAAAAATTGGCACTATATCACAAAAGACAAGTGGATTTTGCAAACCATAGACCAAGGCTACCGGTTCCACTTCCACACCTTACCAGTAAAAAGAGGAATGCCAAACCTACCTCCAAATCAAAGAATAGAAGCTCTACAGCAGATAGCGAAATTAACAAAGATGAGAGCTGTGGAAAGAGTACCAATAACAGAACAGGGCAAAGGATTCTACTCCAGACTCTTCCTAGTACCAAGAAAAGAGAAAAGTTGGAGACCTATTCTCGACCTGTCCGTCTTAAACACATACATCATTGTCCCAAAATTCAAAATGCTGACCCTACAGCAACTTCTTCCCATGCTGGGCAAGGAGTGTTGGCTGGTAACTCTAGATCTCAAGGAGGCATACCTGCACGTCCCCATTCGACCAAATTGCAGAAGATACCTCAGATTTCTTGCAGGATCAGAGCATTATCAATTCTCAGCATTGCCCTTTGGCTTATCTACTGCCCAGAGTATTCACAAAATGCCTGGCATCAGTAATCGCTCACTGCAGACTACAGGGAATCCAAATTTATCCATACCTGGACGACTGCCTGTTACAAGCGGACAACAAAAGCAAGCTGACAACAGATTTACAAAGGGTCATTTACTTGCTACAAGCCCTGGGATACACAGTCAATTTACAAAAGTCAAGGCTGATACCATCCCAAACAAGAACATTCTTGGGCTGAATTGGACACAGTAAAACAAATGGCATTCCTAACTGCAGAAAAACAAAAAGAACTCCCTCTTTACTTCTTGGCATTAACAAAGCAGAACAAACTAACAGCAAGAAAAGTTCTGCAGGCCTTGGGCTTCATGGCATCATGCATAATCTTGGTCCCACATGCCAGACTGCATATGAGAAAGCTACAGTGGTACCTAAAGAATTTATGGACTCAGCACAGGCACAGCTTAGAAACAGAAATCCCACTAATCCCATGCCTAAAACAGGAGTTCCTATGGTGGGCTCAAGTATGCCAGTCAAACCCAGGCTTACCCTTCCACAACTTTCGAGCAAGTCAAACCATCACAACGGACGCCTCAGACCTAGGATGGGGGGCGCACATGCTGGACAAATGCATACAAGGATTGTGGACTAAAGACCAGCTGCACCTGCACATAAACCAAAAAGAAATGCTGGCAGTAAAACTGGCAATCCAAAAATTCAGACCATTCCTCAAAGAAGGCCATTTGATGATAAGGACAGACAACACCACAGTCATGTGGTACATCAACAAACAGGGAGGCACTCATTCATACCCCCTATGCAGAATGACTTTGGACCTTTGGAATCTGGCTCTCAGCTACAACATCCAGTTACAGGCAATATTTGTGCCGGGAAAAGAGAACACCCTAGCAGACATGTTAAGCAGAACCACCTCGGATGCTCACGAATGGATGCTACACCCGGACATTTTCAAGGCCATCACAAAGAAATGGGGAATGCCACAAATAGATTTATTCGCATCCCCACTCAATCACCAGCTCAAAAAATTCTGCACAAGGACATTCTACCCACTTGCATGGAAGGTGGACTCTCTATCCTTCAGCTGGAAAGGCCTGACAGCATATGCATTTCCACCTCTTCCCTTGATGCACAAGGTACTACTGAAAATCAAAGAGGAACGTCCAAGGATAATCCTGATAGCTCCGAATTGGCCAAGGCAACACTGGTACCCATTGCTGAGGAGCATGTCTCGGGAGAGAATGTGGTCAATACCCCTGATGCCTTTGATGTTAACTCAGAACAACTACAACATCATGCATCCAAACCCAAAAACCTTGCAACCGACTGCCTGGAACATCACATAGCAGCAACTAACCCAGACCTTTCCCAAAGGGTTAAAGACATTATCCTTGAAGCCCACAGACCTTCAACAAGAAGGAACTATGCAGGAAAATGGAAAAGGTTTGTCATTTGGAGTACTGAAAGAGGAAAAGATGTGTCGAACATAGATATTGCTAACATTCTGGAGTACTTGGCAGAGCTTCTACATACAGGCCTGTCCTATTCCTCCATCAAGATACATGCATCAGCTATTTCAGCAGAATACAGCTTCGATCCACCTGTCCTTTCGCATCCTCTACTCAGGCAGTTCCTCAGAGGGATCAAGAATGTAAAACCTACTAGGAAACCACCATTACCAGCATGGGACTTGAACTTTGTGCTAGAAAAGTTGACACTCCCTCCGTTTGAACCAGCAGCAACAGCAGATCTGCAACACCTGTCATGGAAAACTGCTTTTCTACTGGCAATTACCTCAGCAAGGAGGGTTTCGGAACTACAGGCCTTAATGGCAGTGCAACCCTTCCTAATCTTCCATCAAGATAGGGTGTCCATGAGAACTAATCCTACATTTATGCCTAAGGTGGTATCCAGAGTGTCTTTAAACCAGGCAATCCACCTACCTACCTTCTTTCCCAATCCACAGAACAGGGGGGAAAGACTGCTGCATACCTTGGATGTACATAGGCAGTTACGCTACTACCTGGACAGAACCAAAAGTAACAGAAAAACTGACCAGCTTTTAGTAGCCTATGCAACAGGAAGGGAAGGAAAAGCAATTTCCAAACAGACAATCTCCAAATGGATAGGAAATTGCATAAGATTCTGTTACTCCTACCATGGAAAACCAATTCCACAGAACATAAGACCTCATTCTACAAGGGCTACAGCCACTACCACAGCTTTCTTACGAGGAGTGGCAACCAAGGACATTATTGAGGCGGCTACTTGGACCTCCGTGCATACATTTGCCAAGCATTATAATTTACCTCTATACTCTAGATCCCGAGCAGGGTTTGCCACTGCTGTACTGCAAGGGATCCTAACTACACCATAATTTTTCTTCCTCCACCCCTAGTTTGGCTATGGTATTCTACCCATTTGTTATGACTGCAGATGCATCCATGAAGGACATAGTACAGTTTTGTACCTACCATAAATGTAGATGTCGAACTGGATAGCATCTGCAGTCAGGATTACCCACCCTCCTTCCCCTCTGGGGTACTCCTAGGGTATTTACCCTCCTAATAGCTAGCTGGGGGGGAGTCTCTTATGGTGTATTTGTTTGTATATATGTACATACATGCTTATTTTTTGTGTTTGCCTTCTACTTTTTTGGAAACATTGGCATTTATCCAAAATTTAGCCTTCCAAGAGGGCAACTGGCATCTGGGGCAAGAAACACTGAGGAAAATGGCGTCGGCTGATGCCTTTATACCCGAAGACCAGCATAGATGACGTCGGGTGAAGTGCGGCATCAGCCGAAGCCGGACCCAGACTTTGGAATCCGTCCGACCGAAGGGCTGCCTGACTACAGGACAACCCCATTTGTTATGACTGCAGATGCTATCCAGTTCGGACATCTACATTTATGGTAGGTACAAAACTGTACTTTATCCGATGCCCAGTTAATACTCAACCCAAACAAAACTAAACTACTCATCTTCCAACCCACCAAACATACTCAAAACAACTCTCACTTTAACATCACAGCAAAAGACAACACCACTATATACCCAACTGAACACACCAAATTGCTAGGAGTGGAAATAGACAATAAACTAAAATTTGACATTCACATATCCATGACCATAAAAAAAGTCCACAAAAAACTAGGAGCATTATACAGAAATAAACAATTTCTCACCAAAGCAGCAAAGATTTCAATAGCAAATTCCCACGTTATCTCCACCCTACTTTATGCCTCTCCAGTATATACCAACCTAAGGCAATGTGATCTAAACAAGCTAGAGACCTGCTACAACAAAATCGCCAAGTTCGCCACAGGGGCATCCTACCATAGTCACCACTGTCTCTCACTTGCTGAACTGGGCTGACTTGAACTCCCTCACCTCCTTCAGTGGTATCAACTCTCACTCGCCCACAAACTAGTAAAACATCCACTAAATGTCCCATCCCTCCAGAATCTACTCCAACCCTATCGCACCACCAGACCACTAAGATCCAGCAACAAAAATCACTTGCAGATCACTAAAGCCAATAACTCTGCTGGTGAAGCACTATTCTCTTGCGCCATAGCCAAATTATGGAACTCACTCCCACCCACAATTGCCTCCATACCATCATGCACCAACTTCAAAACTGTATTAAAAGCACACCTAAAAACATGCTGGCTATGCCCTTGCAACTCCCACTCTAATATCATCCACCCCATCCAACTACTACCTTTCTTTCACCTCCACTAACTACCTTGATGATAGCAAGCTCAGATGCTCATAAGCCTAGTACTTATTATACAGCAGGAACTTCTCATTGTTACATTTGTTAATGCCTGTTATGTACTTCACAGATAAAGATTCTAGTTGTCTACTGATGTACTATGTTCTTCATCTGTAAATATGCTGTAAGTAATTTCTATGTTAAATTGTTAATCGCTATGTAATCCAATGTAACTACTGTCTGTTTATTTTACTGTGGAGCTTTTCTCCCCGGGCCTCCGCTGAAAATGGACCTACGTCCAGTCGGACACTCCCGGTCAACAAATTTAAATAAATAAATAAATTCCTTACACTGTGGGTTTGCATTACAGGCTTGCCAGCAGGGCCACAGCCACTGGGTCTGTCATTAGATGGATGGCTAAGAGAGCAAGACCTCCCACAGCATATAAAGTACAAACTTTTGGATCTTCCTTGGATAGAGTCACTCTTTGGCTCACAAGCAGTAGCTATTCTCAGAGCTGGAGAACAAAGCTAAGTCAAGGCTGACAACCAAATCCCTTGTGCAGGTGCATTTCCCCATGTTTCAGCAGAAACTACCCCACAAAGCTCTAAACTTTTTCTTCCTGACTCACTGCAGACCAAAGGGAGGCCCACAGGGAAAGGGGCCACACTCAGTGCCAGGGACTCAGCCAAGACTAGTTGCCTACCCCATCACCAGGGGCTTCCTCTATCAAGGTCCCTCCCTTTTTTAATTTATCCAAATCCCTTGGGTTTCTAATACAGTGATGGGAATGGACCCCATTCCTCAGTCACCGTATGATTAAAGTTCATGAAATTAGTATTGTTTCACTCTTTGTCAGCCAAAAGTGCTCTTCGCAACACCCACAATGTGCCCAGTAATGACTCCTTCTGCAGTTCGTACGGAGTTACATATATGGGTAGCGTATCTAAATAAGATTTTCGACTCTTTTTTTATAAGACCCATTGCTCCTACTACTATTGGAACTATTTAGGTATCTTTCTTCCACATTGCTCTTGTTTCTGCTTGCAGATCCTGATATTTTATAACTTTATGTCTCTCTGTACGCAGGACACTGTAGTCACTGGGTTTGGTGATTTCAATGCTACTTTTGTCTTCTTTTCTTGGACCACTATATCCAGTTTTCTAGCATCTATATTTTGAATTGTTGGTAATGGATGATCCCATGTGATGTACACTTCATCATTTTTTATGATGCCTTGTGTCTCATGTTTCCAGTGCTTTTCATCCACTTCAAAACCATAATGTTTGCACGATCCCCAGTGCAACAGTCTTGCCAGATTGTTGTGCCTTCAGTATACAGTGCTTCTGCCATTAATATGTCACAACCAGCAACGAGGTGGGCAAATGTTTCCAGTTCGGTTTTACAAAACCTACATTTACCTCTTTCTCCCACATGTTCAGTGGACTTTGCAAACCAGCTTGTATGTAGTCCAGTATCTTGAGCCAAAAATATTAACCTTTCATCTCTTGGTTTGAATTCACCTCTCCTTAACCATTCCTGATCAACATGAGGTTATTCCAGAAGTTTTCTTTACTTGCAACTATATTTATACATTTTCCACATTTCTTGCCTTCTCATCTGATCCTTCACCTTTTATTCTTCTTTTGTTTTTTGGCAAATTCAGTGGCTGCCTGATTTTTATCTACTTCTGGTTTGATTTCCATTCCCGCTTGATGCCAGTATGCTTCTGCTAGGTTAAGCAAGGAAGTCATCTTAGATTTTTTTTCCTCATGTTTCAAAACTTTCACTACATTTGGGTCTCATCAGGTCAGCAGATGTGTGTGGAGTCTTACAACTGCAGATCTATACATATAATCATTTTCAAGGAGGCCCATCCCTCCTTCGGAACGGGGAATATGTAATCTTGGTACACACTGATTTTTATAGATCATTTGGTGAGCATGAAACATCCTTCTTGCTTTAATATTTAATCTGTCCAACACATTTTGGGGCCAATCAGTCATTCCAAAATTGTAAGTTAGGACAGAAAGAGCAAATTGGTTTATAGCTTGGATTTTGTTCCTAGATGTCAATGCTGTTTTCAGTGTTTATTTAAGTCTTCTAAAATATTCCTCACTAAGTTTTACTCACATTTGTTCGTGTTTTATTGCTGATCCTTCATCAGTTCCCAAGTATTTATACACTCCCTCTTGCTCAAGTTCTTTTATATCACATTCTTGTCCCAAACTGATGTTTTCCTAGTGCTGCAAATGTTCTTCGTGTTTCACTGTTGCAGTCATCACATTTGGGTTATCCCTGACAGGGTAGCCCTCGACTAAGCCGAATACCAGAGACTTAGTATTTCTGCATCGGTTGCTGTCGCTTGAAGACTGATGTCAGGTCATCAGTGGTATAAAGGAAGGCAGCCGACGCCATTACATCCATCCTTCTTGCCATGGAACCCGAAGAAGAAGCAGTTTGCATGAGTGTCGGTTGGCCGCTACCTGAGTTTTCATTTCCGAATTGAAGTTGAAGTCTTCAAAAGCTAAGTACCCTGTTGGGGATCCTTTTTTCTTGCACTAACCGATGTCAGTAAAAGTTAATAATTGTCTCGCCTGTGGAAAGCAAATACCCCAACAGGACTTCCACTCTTACTGCGTCACTTGTCTAGGCCCAGACCACGATGTCCCTCGTTGTCGCTTCTGTACTCTGTTTAACGTAGATATTTCCGTTTACAGTCTTTGAATTCTGATATGACTTCAGTAAGCCAGCCAACAGCAGATCTTCTGAAAAAGCGTAAAGAGAAAGACAGAGACAGACCACACAGGACCAAACCTTCTGACGGCGCTTCAGTTAAGCTAGTCGCCAGTCCTCCGGAACTCAGTGAGGCGATGTTCTTCGTGTTTCACTGTTGCAGTTATTACATTTGGGTAATCTGCTGGCAGGTTGCCGTCAGTTGGCCTGATTAACAAATGCTTGGGTCCTGCGTCGGGTGCTGTCCCTTCTTCCATGACTTCAGGTCGTCAGGGGTATAAAACATGCAGCCGATGCCATTACATTAATCTTTCTTGCCGCGTGGTGCCCGAAGCAGAAGCAGTTTGCAAGTGCCGGTCGGCCGACTCCTGAAATTTTCATTTTCGAGTTTCAGATCCGAAGTCTTCTACTAAAAAGCTAAGTACCTCGTTGGGGAAACTTTTTCTTGCTCCTTACCGATGTCAGTAAAAGTCAATAATTGCATTACTTGTGGGAAGCAAATACCTCATAAGGATTTTCATTTGTACTGTATTCCTTGCCTAGGCACTGACCACAACATGCCTTGCTGTCGGTTTTGTGCTTTATTTAATCAACGCACTATCAAACATCGGTACATTTTTGCTTCTAAATATTTATGCTTTAATTATCCAGAAATGTCTTCGGTTAGCAATCCGACTACCGGAATACCTAAAAAATGCAAAGAAAAAGACAGAGACAGGCCGTTGAGGTCCAAAACTGCCGACGACGCTTCTCCTAAGCCAGTCGCCAGTTTGCCGGTGAGGTGCTTTCGCAGCCCCTGATACCCACTACTTCTGATTCGCAGGCCTCTACCGAGACCCATTCAGAGTCCGGTATGCCGTGAGATGCTTCAAGTATGGAACCCTCGGATGTCTCTACCTTGGATGGGTCCAGAGCTGCTGTGAAGGCACCGGCATCCGAAGGTGTTTTCAGGCCTACAGATTTGTATAGTAGACTGACGCCATCTTCAAAACTAAGGCCAAAATCTTGACCTGTGCCTAAAAAAATGACTCCTGGGCCACATGTGCAGGCCCCTATGCCTAAAAAACAAATGATCAAAATGGCTGAAGATTTAATTACTGTGATCAGGAGTAGCCAACCCCCCCCCCCCCACACCTTCTAAGAAGCTTAGGCAAGACATTGATTATTAATCTTCTGAAAAGGATTCTATTTCTTCTAACTCTTCTAATGAACAGGATTTGTCTGTTCCTACTTATGAGGACTCTGATGCAGAAGATTCCATTCCTTCTGCTTCTCCCCCTGAGGATTTTTCTTTTGGGGAAACTTTACATACCTTAAGGGAACATTTCCACTGGGAAAGTCAGGATTTCTCTGAATCTAAAAAGAGACTTGGGGATTTTCTTCTTCCTCAGCATAGGCCTTTGGCTATACCTCCTGTTCTAGACATTGTTGATGTTTTTTCAGAATCTAGTATGGCTCCTGATTCTCTGCCTCCAGCTCCTTGTAAGCCAGACAGATGCTACAGGGTTCCTGACTCCCTCAAATTCCTATTCAAAAATCCTGTTGCAGATCTTGAAACCATTTCTCAGGGTCCCAAGGGCATTAAGGCTTCTACTGCGAAAAAGCCTAGCCCTTCTGATAGAGATTCCAGGGTGCTGGATAGATGGGGTAAGAAGGTTTACACTTCTGCAACCTTGGCAATCAGAGCTTTAAACTGTCAATTTCATATGCTTAAATATCAACAGCATGTCATGGGCTTACTTAAACAGAAAATGATGTTGATTTCTGACTGTGTGGAAAATAGAGTTGCAGGATTTACTGCATTCAGCTGAACAAGTGGAAAACATACTTTGCAATGTGGTTTTGATTCCTTGGAGGCCTCTTGCAGGGCTGCTGTAACTGTATCTGTGGTAAGAAGGCATGCTTGGCTCAAGGAGCAAAATCTGCCTGACCATGTTAAAGCAAAATTGTTGGATGCTCCTTTACAACAGGACAGTCTGTTTGTAATAATGCAGAAGAAGTTTTGAAAACGATGGAAGATAAAGCTAAATCTATGCAAACTGTAAAAGATTTCCTACAAGTGCAGCCATCCAGGTTCGGTAGGCACTGGCTTACTAAGAACTGGTCCTTTCCAGTACCCACCAGAGCCACTCAGGTCAAACACAGACATTCCAAAGGCTCCAGGTTTCAGTCACAAGGGACTTTCAGAACAAAACAATGGGGTGCCTCCTCTTCCAAATCTGGAAACAACAAGACACCTCCCTATGGTAAGCAGTCTCAATGACTTCCCTTTACACTTACCAAGCACTTACCTTTTAGCCGCCCCTTTGGGGGGAAAACTGACTCTTCATGCAAGAAACTGGCAACTTATAACCTAGGACAAATGGGTTTTAAATATAGTATCCCAGGGATACAGATTTCATTTCCACATGTTGCCAATTCCAAATGGATGGCCAGATCTGCCCCCAAATCAGTGGGCAGAGGCCCAGAAACAAGTACTTTCCCTCATGAGCATGGGGGCTATTCAACCAGTACCAAAAGAGGAAAAGGGACAAGGTTTCTATTCAAGACTTTTCCTGGTATCCGGAAAAGACAAATCATGGCGTCCAATTCTGGACTTATCTACTCTAAACACCTTTCTGGACATTCCAAAATTCAAGATGCTAACTCTTCACCACTTACTTCCTATGCTAAGCAACTGGCAACTTATAACCCAGGACAAATGGGTTTTAAATGTAGTATCCCAGGGATACAGATTTCATTTCCACACGTTGCCAATTCCAAATGGATGGCCAGGTCTGCCCCCAAATCAGTGGGCAGAGGCCCAGAAACAAGTACTTTCCCTCATAAGCATGGGGGCTATTCAGCCAGTACCAGAAGAGGAAAAGGGGCAAGGTTTCTATTCAAGACTTTTCCTGGTATCCGTAAAAGACAAATCATGGCGTCCAATTCTGGACTTATCTACTCTAAACACCTTTCTGGACATTCCAAAATTCAAGATGCTAACTCTTCACCACTTACTTCCTACGCTAAACAAAGATGCCTGGTTGGCAACTCTAGATTTATCTCAATCAGGGAATCTTGCAGAAGATACCTCTGCTTCAAAGCAGGCTACTTGCATTACCAGTTATCTGCAGTGCCCTTTGGCTTATCTGCTGTGCCTAGGGTCTTTACAAAGTGCCTGGCTCCAGTAATTGCATTTTGCAGCAAAGAAATATTCAAATATATCCATACCTGGATGATTGTCTAATTCAGGGAGAAAACAAGGACACTCTTCTAAACCATGTGGCGTTTGTAAAAAGGGTTGTAACTTGTCTGGGGTACACTGTAAACAAAAAGAAATCACAACTGGAACCCTCTCAAAAAATTACATTCCTGGGTGCAAACTTGAATACAACTGCCCAGATGGCTTTCCTTACGCCAGAGAAGCAGATTCATTTGGTGACTTACTTCAAACAGGTGGCCACAAAAACCCAGCTTTCTGCAAGGCAAATACTGCAAGCCTTGGGGTTCATGGCCTCCTGCATTTTTCTAATTCCGTATGCAAGACTGCATATGAGGAAACTTCAGTGGTACTTAAAAAGTCTATGGAATCAACATTGTCACAGCCTGGAAACAATGATTTCTGTCATACCTTGCCTGCAACTAGACTTCCTATGGTGGGCAGAGGCCTACCACCAAAACAAGGGACTGCCATTCACACCACCCCCTGCCGCCCAAACCCTAACTACAGATGCATCAGACTATGCTTGGGGGGGCACATTTGGCAGGGAAGTGCATTCAGGGCAAATGGAGCCCAAATCAAATGCACCTTCATATCAGTCAAAAAGAAATGCTAGCTGTACAGAATGCACTGACAGCCTTCAAGGACTACCTTCATCCAGGACAACTACTTTTAAGTACAACTACAAGCTCAATTCCTGCCAGGAAAGCTGAATACTCTGGCAGACGAACTAAGCAGAAATCTCATGGACCCACATGAATGGGAACTGGAACCACGGATTTTCAACATGTTGACACGCAAATGGGGGAGCCCAGACATAGATCTTTTTGCCTCACCCCAGAACTATCAGTTGGACAAATTTTGCACAAGAACTCATCACAAAAAAGCCTGGAAAGTGGATGCTGTATCCTTCAGCTGGAAAAACCTGTCAGTCTATGCCTTTCCCCCTCTGCCTCTGCTCTCCAAAGTTCTACTAAAAGTCAAACAGGACAAACTAAAAATTATTTTGATTGCTCCAGACTGGCCTCGCCAACACTGGTACCACTCCTGCGCAATGTGTCACACCTTCCACCGTGACACCTGCCTCAGACACCTTACTTACTGTCTCAGTAGAACAACCAAATTCTGCACACTCCCCTCCAAACTTTGAACCTTGCAGCATGGCTAATCACCTAAATTCACCCTTAACATCCCTCAACAAACCTGTGATGGATGTAATTTTGGACACGAGAAGGTCTAGTACTAGAAAATCTTATGCTGACAAATGGAAAAGATTCTGTGCCTGGAATCAATCTCAAGGGATAAGCCCAGCAGTGCCCAACATTCCTCTGATTTTACAATACTTAACTGAGATGCTTCACAAGGGTCTGTCCTTTTCTTCCATAAAAATCCATGCCTCAGCCATTTCGGCTCATTACAACACAGAACCTCCCCTCTTCTCTCATCCTCTGCTAAAGCAGTATCTCAGAGGGGCCAAAAACTTAAGATCACCCAGGAGAGCTCCAACCCCTGCCTGGGACCTCAGTTTTGTATTGGAAAAGCTCACCCTTCCTCCTTTCGAGCCAGCTGCTACTGCAGACTTAAAATTTCTCTCCTGGAAAACAGCTTTCCTTTTAGCAGGCACTTCAGCTAGAAGGATTTCTGAATTACAGGCTCTTATGGCAGTAGAGCCTTTCATAATTTTTCATGTGGACAGGGTATCTCTCAGGACCAATCCATCCTTCATGCCTAAGGTGGTATCTGATGTGGCTCTTAATCAGATCATTCATTTGCCAGCTTTCTTTCCCAATCCACAGAACAAAGGGGAGCGGATTGTGCATTCATTGGATGTACACAGACAACTTAGATTTTACTTAAACAGGACAAAATCTCAAAGAAAATCTGAACAACTGCTGGTGGCATTTGCTGCAGGGTCAGAGGGAAAGCCTATTTCAAAGCAAACCATTTCCAAATGGATAAGCCATTGTATTTGTTTCTGCTATATGCACCATGGTAAAACTATCCCCCAGGGGGTCAGATCCCATTCCACCAGGGCTGCATCTACTTCAACAGCCTTTCTCAGGGGTGTTCCTACCAGGGACCTTCTAGAAGCTGCTACCTGGAGCTCAGTTCATACTTTCACCAAACATTACCATTTACCACTTTTTTCTAAATCCAGAGCTGGCTTTGCCACTGCTGTCCTGCAGGGCCTTATAGTTGGTTCTAATGCTGTATAATTCCCTCCACCCAACCATAGATTTGGGAATCTACCCAAATGTAATGACTGCAACAGTGAAACACGAAGAACATAGTACAGTTGTGTACACTTACCATAAATGTAGATGTTCGAGTGTATTCACTGTTGCAGTCCTGGTTACCCTCCCTCCAGCCCCCTATTTTTCTCTGGCTATACCTCTACTTTCTCTCACTATACTTAAAAGCCCCTTTGGTGTATTTGGTTTTGGTTGGAGGTATATTTTTTGTGTTTTTAATTTTATTTGTTCCCCATTTGGGGGGCACCTGACATCTGGGGCAAGAAAAAATAATGTAATGGCGTCTGCTGCATGTTTTATACCCCTGTCGACTTGACGTCATGGAAGAAGGGACAGCAACAGACGCAGGACCCAAGACTTTGTTAATCAGGCCGACTGAGGGCAACCTGCCAGCAGATTACCCAAATGTAATGAGTGCAACAGTGAATACACTCGAACATCTACATTTATGGTAAGTGTACACGACTGTACTGTTTTGCAGCCCCTGATGCCTGCATCAGTTCATTCACAGGCCACTACCGAGACCCTTTCAGAGTCCGGTATGCCATAGACCTCTTCTTCGACTAAGTGGTCATCTCTACCTTGGATGGGTCCAAAGCCACTGTGCAGGCACTGGCTTCTGAGGAAGTCCTTCACAACACCGAATCACGACATAAACCGATGCCTTCTTTCGTGACTACCGTTCTTTTATAAAACAACAGAGTTCCTTAGGCCCAGGGGTCGAACTACACCCAAGAAACTGACTACCCATTCTCAGACGCCTGCTCCCTTGCCTCAGTCTCAAATGCTTAAAATGGCAGATGACCTTATCATGCTGATTAGGGGAAGCCAAGCCACTCCCTCAAAAAGGAAAAGAGATTTGTCTCCAGTAGTTTTGTCTGAACAAGAGTCAGATGAATGTGATACATCTGACTATGAAGATATGCAGCCCCTCTCCACATATGAGGATTGTGATGCTGAGGAATCCATACCTTCAGCCGCTCCCCCAGAGGATTTTAACTTTGGGGAAACCCTGCATACCTTAAGGGAGCATTTCCAGTGCGAGAGTCAAGACTACCCCTCAGTCTAAAAAGAGACTCTGAGAGTTCCTGGACCTTCCACAACACAGACCTTTAGCCGTCCTCCAGTCCCTGATGTGGTAGATGATGTTTTCCTTGAATCCAGCTTAACTCCAGACACCCTCCCTCCTGCTCCCAGAAAACCAGACTGGTACTACAGAGTCCCTGACTCACACAAATATCTCTTTAAAAATCCAACAGCTGACCCTGCGGTCTTTTCTCAAGGGCCAAAAGGGATTAAAGCAACCTCAGCTAAGAATCCCACCCTCTCAGACAGGGATTCCTGAGCACTGGACAGATGGGGTAAAAAAGTGTGCACCTCAGGTACTCTTGCTATCGAGGAACTAAATTGTCAGTTCCATATGCTAAAATATCAGCAACATACCTTGGAACTCATTAAAGAAAAAAAATTCTTCCTTTCTTGCATGGGTAAAATACAAAGATTTACAAGACGTAATGCATTCTGCAAGTCAAGTAACTAAATGCACTTTGCACTGTGGTTTTGACCCCCCTAGAAGCTTCTTGCAGGGCAGCAGTCACTGGGTCTGTCATTAGAAGACATGCATGGCTTAAGGAACAACCTGTGCCAGACCATGTCAAATCAGAATTGTTGGATGCACCCTTAAGGCAAGATAACTTATTTGGCACTAAAGCAGAAGAGGTCTTAAAAAAGATGGAAGAAAAAGCAAAATCTATGCAGATAGTTAAAGATTTCTTACAGGTCCAGACTCTTAGGTTCGGCAGGCATTTTCCCTCCAAACACTGGTCCTTTCCTGCTCCGAGTAAACAGGCCCAGCCTAGGCCCCATGGAAACAGACCCCCAGACAGCAGCCCCAGGGGTTGCAGAGATCTAAGCAGTAGACTTCCTCCACTTCAAAACCAGAGAGTTCTAAGCCACCCCATTATAGTAAGAACTCACAGTGACTCATCTCCTCCCAACTTTGCCTCTGCCCACCATCACATACCCCTAGGAGGAAAACTCTCCTTTCACCCAAGTACCTGGGCGGCCATTACCAAGGACCAATGGGTTCTGAACATTGTAAGTCAGGGGTACAAATTCTCCTTCCACACCCCTCCAACCCCAACAGGGTTCCCAGATCTACCACCAAATCAGTGGGCAGAGGCTCAAAAGCAAATCCGTTCCCTGCTCTCCTTGGGGGCAGTAGAGCACGTTCCAAAGAGGGCACCTGGCACCCCATCATTGATCTATCCATTCTAAACACCTTCCTGGTGATCCCAAAATTCAAACTTCTCACCCTCCAGCAGCTGCTACCCATGCTCTCCAAGGACGCTTGGCTAGCCACTCCGCTTCAGGGCAGGATCTCAACACTTTCAGTTCTCTGCACTTCCCTTTGGCTTATCTACTGCTCCCAGAGTTTTCACAAAATGCCTGGCTCCGGCCATTGCCTTCTGCAGACAAAGAAATATACAAATTTAGCCCTACTTAGATGACTGCCTTATTCAGGCAGACAGCCAGAAAAAGCTGCTCAAAGACCTGGCCTTTGTAAAAAACCTACTAACCTCCCTAGGGTACACAATCAACGAAAAGAAGTCCAAACAGGTACCCACCCAAAGGATAATGTTCCTGGGAGCAAGTCTGGACACAGCATCCCAGATGGTAAGTCTTAGACCAGAGAAACAAATTTTCCTGTCAGTTTACTTTTCTCAACTGGCCAAAAGGCCCCAGCTGTCTGTAAGGAAAACCCTGCAAGCCCTGGGGTTCATGGCCTCTTGCATACTCCTCATTCCACATGCCAGACTCCATATGAGGAACCTTCAATGGTACCTAAAGAGCCTTTGGTGTCAACACACTCAAGATCTGGAAATTCTTCTACTTATTATTCCTTAGCTGAGGAAGGAATTTCTTTGGTGAGCAACAGCCTGCTCCCACAACAAGGGACTGCCCTTCTCCCCACACCCCGTCGCCCAGACCCTCACCACAGATGCATCAGACTAGGCTTGGGGTGCACACCTGGACGGCAGGTGCATACAGAGCCAATGGAAACCCCAGCAGCTCCCCCTGCACATCAATCAAAAAGAGATGATGGCTGTGCAGCAGGCCTTGATAGCTTTCAAACCCCTTCTCCCTCCAGGGGTTCTCCTGATCAAAACAGACAAACACCAGTGTGATGTGGTACATCGACAAGCAGGGAGGGACTCACTCCTACCCATTGTGCAGGCTGGCCCTGACCTTTTTGCTCAGTCTCTTCCATGCAACTACACCTGTTAGCACAATACCTACCAGGGTCTCTCAGCTCCCTGTCAGACCAATTAAGCAGAAAGCTTTTGGACCCACACGAGTGGCAGCTCAACAGAAGCACCTTCTTCCTAATAACTCAAAAATGGGGAACCCCGGAGGTAGACCTCTTTGCGTCCCACACCAACCATCAGCTCAACAAATTCTGCACCAAGAAACATCACTGCATGGCTTGGAAAGTGGATGCCCTGTTCTTCCCCTGGGTAAACCTGTCGATCTATGCCTCCCCCCTTACCTCTCATCGCCAGTGGTACTGCTCAAAATAAGGGAGGAAAAACCAAGGACCATTCTCATACCTCTAGACTGGCCCACACAGCACTGGTACCCCTTTCTGCGCAGCCTGTCCCCGCTGCCTCCATGAAATCTTCCTCAGATTCCAAACCTCCTAACCCAGAGGGAAGGGGGAATTCATGCACCCCCAATTGCAGACGCTCACTTTGGCAGCTTGGCTTATTCCTTAACCCCTGACCAATCTGTCAGCCTCAGTAAAAAGGTTCTGGATGTTATCCAAGAGGCCAGATGCCCTAGCACCAGAAAGTCTTATGCATATAAATGGAAAAGGTTCTGCACCTGGATCCAGGCTAAGGGGGCCAATACGGCACAGCCCTCCCTCCCTCTCATCCTGGATTACATAGCTGACCTACTGCACATTGACCTCTCTTTCTCCTCTATACAAATTCATGCCTCTGCTGTCTCTGCTATTTCCCACTGAGCAGCTCCTTTTCTCACACCCTTTGATCAAACAGTTCCTCAGAGGGGCTAGCAACTTGAGGCCCCCCAGAAGGGCACCAACCCCAGCTTGGACCTTAACTTTGTTTTGTAAAAGCTCACCCTGCTTCCTTTCGAACTAGCTTCTTCTGCAGAGCTAAAATTTCTCTCCTGGAAGATGGCCTTCCTCCTGGCCATCATTTCAGCTAGAAGAGTCTCTGAGCTGCAAGCACTCATGGCTGTGGAACCCTTCATCATCTTCCATGCAGACAGGGTATCCCTCAGAGCTAACCCATCCTTCATACCCAAGGTGGTGTCCAGTGTGGCTCGCAACCAATCCATTCATTTGCCGACCTTCTTTCCTAACCCCAAAAATAAGGGGAAAAGGATTCTGCAGTCTCTAGATGTGCACAGACAGCTGAGATACTATCCATGCAGGAATAAATCCTTAAAGTCTGATCAGTTGCTGGTTAGCTTTGCTTCAGGGGCAGAAGGCAAAGCCATCTCCAAGCAAACCATTTCCAAATGGATAGCACACTGTATCCATTTCTGCTACAAACAGCATGGTAAGCCTCTCCCCAAGGGGATCAGGACACACTCCACCAGAGCAGCCTCCACCTTTGCAGCTTTCCTCAGAGGGGTCCCTACCAGGGACATCCTGGAGGCTGCCACCTGGACATCTGTTCACACTTTTACCAAGCATTACCACCTGCCTCTCTTCTCCAAATCCAGGGCAGGGTTTGCCTCTGCAGTCTTTGCGGGCATACTGGCCAGCCCCTAGCTTCCTTGACTGCCTCCACCCATTTCCTCAGCTTTGGGAATCTACCCAAATGTGATGACTGCAGCAGGTGAAACACGAAGAACATAGTACAGTTGTGTACACTTACCATGAATGTACATGTTTGAATGTCTTCTCTGTTGCAGTCCTGGTTTCCCTCCCTCCATCCCCCTTTCTCTTTTTGTTACCTTTCTTCTGTGTTGTTCTCCTTTCCTTACAAGGGACGTATTGGTATTTATCTTCCACTGGTGGGGTTCTTCCACCAGAACCTGGCCTTCAACTTTGGTTTCTCCTGACAGGTTAGGGTAAGAAAAACTGATGTAATGGTGTTGGCTGCCTTCCTTTGTACCACTGACGACCTGACGTCAGTCCCCAAGCAACAGCAACCGATGCAGAAATACTAAGTCTCTTGTATTCGGGCCTGCCGAGGGCTACCCTGACAGAGATAACCTAATTGTGATGACTGCAACAGTGAAGACACTGGAACATCTACATTTATGGTAAGTGTACACAACTGTATTTTTTCCTGCTTTAAAAGTTGCTTTTGCACATTTATCAAGGCCAAATGACCTTCTAATATCATCTGAAAAAGGTTTGATAACCTGCAGCTGTGCCTTCATTTCTTCATCTGATGAGCTATGCAGTTTTAAATCATCGACAAAAGATGAGAAGTCTTTAGACTTTGTTGTTTTCTAGGAGCCAAATTATAGCCATGGCCTAAGCAGTTAAGTAAACAACTTAATGGGTTAAGGGCAAGGCAGAACAGCAATGGTGACAGAGACTCACCCTGGGATATCCCCCTTTGAATTTTTATCCCTCGGATAATAATTTGTCCTTTATCATGGTTTAATTGCAGAGTGGTCTGCCATTGTTTCATGGTCACTGTAAGACAGTCGATCAGTGTTTTTAAGCACTCTTTTATCCATGAATGTGGGATACTATCAAATGCTTTTTTGTAGTTAGTCCATGCCATACTTAGATTCTTCCCCTTTTTACAGTTTTTCACTATGACTTTATTTAACAAGTGATCCTTTGTTCCATATGACCTTTTTTATTGCCCTTTCGTTCTCTGCCATAATTGAGTTTTCTTCTAAATGACTATAAACTCTGTCAGCATCAATTCCCATGTAGAGTTTATACGTCGTCGGAAGGCAAGTTATTGGCCTATACTTTTGGGGGAGCGTGCAGGTTCACTCTTAAGTAGGAGCATTGATTTACCTGTTGTTAGCCAGATTGGTGTCTGTTCGGGGTACGCATATAAATAGTTCTTGCGCATGGCTAGGTCTTCATGCAAAGATGTTAATACTTTTAACCAAAAGTTAGGCACTGCATCTGGGCCTGGGGTTTTCCAGCTAGAGGCTTTTCTTAACTTTGTTTCAATCTCTCTGGTTGTTACTTCATCCCATTTCATATCCTGTACCTTTAAACTTCTTATTCTTTATTTTACTTCTTTTATCCACATAGCATCTTTGTTGTGTTCCACAGGATCTTCATAGATACTTCTTCAAAAAGCATCTACTTCTTCATTTTTGGCGGCCTTTCAATTCCTTTTATCTTGTTTCCCAATTCTCTATAAAACTTTTTTGAGTCATCACTAAATTGCCTATTTTGTACTTTTCCTTTATATTTATCTGTGTATCTTCTACGTTTTTTCCCACCTGTGCTGAAATTTTTAATTTATTATTTGCGATAGTGCATGATAGATCCTGGTCTGTTCTAATACTGCGCACTGCTTTTATCACATCTATCTTTCTTAGTATTTTTGTTGATTTATTCCTTCTTCTATAATCTTCTAACAGTGACACTTATCTTAATTGCTTTATATTTTTCTCTGTTCGGTACTTCCGTGATGGTATTCGATTTCTCCCCTTCCTTTGCCTCACTACCCTGTGCTCTTGAGGTAGAACTTTATCAGTTATTAATTTAGCTATACAGTAACATAGCCTGTTTACTTCTGTTATATCACATGGATCTCTATGGACCAGTCCTAATTACTGCGTTCATTTCTTTCATCAGACTTCTGACTCCATGTCCATTAAGTCAAACAACTCTTGCCTTAGTTTATTTTCTTCCAAACTGAGGGCACATCCTTTGTTTTCTACTTCCTGCCGGTATTCTGTATAAAGTTCTATAGCATCTTCCTGTGGACCTTATCTTCAGTTTCATCCTGTGCCATCCGTTGCTCTGTCATATGGGAAGTCACTGGCCTCTCGCTCCTCAGCATTGACTGCATCAGAGTTTTTGCAGTCTCCTGTTCCTTCCCTTGTTGTCTAGCTTTAAGTGAATGTTTATACTGGTTTTCTGTGGAAGGCTTCAAAATATCTAGCTATGGCACCTGACCAATTGCTTCCCGTTCCACTGGTTTCCCCTTAATTTGCATATCAATTGTTTTATCCTGCTGTGGTGCTTTCTGAATTAGGTTTTCTACACTGAATCCTTCACTTCGCTGGTACTCCATAACCTCATTTTCTGTTTCTTTAACTTCTCCATTACTGATCTCCTTTTCTACTTTTCCTCTTTGTCTTATTTTTTGTATTGTAAAGTTTTCCATGTCCAGATTACTTTGTCTGTATTTCTCTTCAAATATCTTTGGTGCTGCTCTTTTAGTATTAGTTAGTTTTGCTTTCTCATTTGCATAAATATCACACTCTATTAAATCTGTTTTCCTTTCCCATGTCCATATTTCTTCAGATGTCTCCTGATCTTCCTGCTTCTCCTTACTTTGGGGACTCACTTCATCATGCTATGATGTAGTCTGTATTAGACTTTTACATTAAATCCTTCACTCCACAGACACTCCATAACTTCAACTTCTATTTCCTTTAACTTCTACTTTACTGATCTTCTTTTCCACATACCATCTTTGTGATATTAATTTTTTTATTGTGAAATGTTCCATATCTGGATGCCTTTCCTGTATTTCTCTTCAAATAACTTTGTGGCTGCTTTCTCTGTATTAATTAACTTGACTTTCTCCTTTGCGTAAATTGCACCATATCAAATCTCTCTTTCTTTCCCATGTCCATATTTCTTTTTTATACTTTTCAAAAATGTCTAGGTTTTGTTGTTCACATATTCACAGTTCCTCAAATGCTTCTTTTTCCAAACAGATTGTTTCTTAATGTGTATACTGTTTTTCAAAAATCTGTTGTATTAATGAATGCAAAATTGTATTTGAAACTTCTGACAGTTTTTCCTGTGAAAGTATTTTTCTTTCCTCTAATTTATCTCTTAATCTAGTTGTATATCCTCTGTCTGGTAATTCTGGCCTTTTTGCATAATAGTAACAATAGCTAATTTTTTTCTCATCCTCAGTAGTCCACTATGTCATCTTTATGGCTCTTCTTGGCCTATCATTTTTTGTGATTTTTGTGGACTGCTGCTTCTTTCTACAACAGGGGGGCCATCCTCCCCTTGGGCCTGGCCTTGTCCCATTGTAGGAATGTTTCCAGATTTTGAGGATTCTACGCTGTCATTTTTTTCAGTCCTGGCAACAGTGCTCCTACCAGGATTGGGTACTTTTTTATCCTGGAACTTGTGCACCCAGATATCTTTTTTTGTTTTTGACTTCTGTCCATGATATATGCTATATAAAGTCAGTGTATATATCAGTGTTGCCTTGGTGACAGTTTGTATAAAAAAACATGGTCCACCTTGTGAAAGGTACTTACCAAGACTTGAGGATAATTCAGCGTCAGCACTACTACTCTCCTTTGCTTGCTGACTTTTCATCTCTCCAGGTCCCTTGGAGGGAACAGTCATGATCCTTTAATAGCTTGTATCCCTCCCTTTCCTACACCCCCCCCCCCCAAAAGAGAGAGAGAAAGAGAGAGAATGTCACTTTTCAAACAATCTGGCCCTTTAGCTAGCTCCAAATTTTGACTACTTGCACCTTACCCTTCAGTAGCCCCCAGGGCAGTAACATAGCACTTAGCCACCAGCATGGCACTACTCAGCTCTGACTTTATTACAAACCGACCTTAGCTGCTTCATAGCACCCCTATGATTGGGACTTGTTATGTTGGTTAAGATTTTGATTCACTGGCACAAGGTGCAGAGATCCATTCTCTCCTTGGAAAATGGACTTGGGGAAGACCTAGATTGGCCTGTTAAGAAAGCTAGCCTATTAATCTGCTAGGAACCCAGAATCTGAAGTCCACCCTCAAACAAAATTCGGTTCTAGGGTGGGACCCCTTTGGACCCTAATCTTCCTGCCCCAGGCAAGGTGCCCACCCTCCCACCAACAAATAGTTCAGTACATTGCAGAAAGGCTGGGCATGTGACAGAAATTGCAGCTTGGGAGGCAGAATTGATGGATACAAGCTGCTTATGAGAATATTGTACTTCCTGGATAAGGGGAAAACGAAGTGACCCCAGAATGAAGCAGTTTGTACATTAAAGCCAAAGTAGAACACGCTTTGTGTAATGGACTCAGGGAGACGTAACCTCATCTTCTTCAAATTAAAACTTCCTACAGACAGGAACTTCTTTCAACTCTGGCTGACTTTGCCTTTTTAGTCACTTCCATCACCCTGCTTTCCAAGCCAGGATGCACATGAAGAGACCTCTGTGGCACCTTCACTGGGTAGGGGGCCAACAGCCAAAACTTCCTTCAGTCAGAAAAGACTGGTGTCTGACCTAAAGGGGCATTTATATGTGTTATACCTAGGCCTTTACTCTAACCTCAAGCCTTCCAGTCAGCTAACATCAATCGCAAACTTTAATCCTCCAAGAACTACTACAGTTACTTTCTTACTTCTGTTACTAACATAAAGAAAGTAAATAAGCTCTTGGACAGTAGGAGCTTCAGTCAGCTCAAAAGACCTCTCTTGCACCCAGAACAGAAATCAAACACAAGGGTGCTATTCGTGCTTACAGAAAATTACACACACACATTTGGCACAAAAATCTAGGGGAGAAAACCATTTCTACCCTCACTGTGGGGACATATTTACAACCCCCCCCCCCCCACAGCTTAACCCTAGAGGATGGCACCAGTGGACTGAGTTCATCCAGAGAGTGCTGTACCAACAAGAAGACATATCAGAAACCTGTAGGTACCCTCAAGTGGCAGTTGCTTGGGAGATTCCTCTCATCATGATTGAAGGATGGGGAACCCCACAGATGGAACTCCTCACCACTAGGGAAAGCACACAGTGAAGCTATGCTTTCATAACAATGCCCCGTTTCCCAATAATGCCCAGAAGTCATGAAACTACTGGACTTACTTATAGCATCACTTGACCAATTCTACTCTGGTACTTTCTTCTCCTTAGCCTTCCTGCTAACCCTGTCCCTATAAGCTTTGAGCATACCTTCTTACTTTGCCTGTTAGCTCGCAGGTTACTGCCTCAGTGGAGGGGGGGGGGGCAGCATCTGTCTTTGGCTTCAGGTGCTACTACACTGACATTGGAGACAGAACTCAGGGGCACACAAGTATGATCCTGATAATACTTCCCTTCCTTCCCCACTTGTGTGCATTAGTGAAAGCCAGATGGCATAGCTCCAGAAAAGCCTGAGCCACATAATAAGAAGGTTTTTGTACTGGGGGGGGGGTGCACTGTTCTCTGAGGACCCCAGCAGGGCCAAAACCCCTGTTCCTGCCAGTTCTACTCTTAAATCCTTTTTCTCTAGGCTTTTCTCACCCCGTCATGCAAGGCTCAGGTTTCAGCTGTTTCAGCCTTCATACTTACACACACCCCTAACTTCGCCCACCCTTTGGTAGGGCCTTCCACTCCTGGCCCCTGCCCAAGTGAACCCATTGGAACAGCTGTGTTCTTTACTGCCTCCAGGCAGGGCACACCTTCCAAGAGAAAGAGGAACCTGCCGTCTGATCTTTGATACCCTTTAACAGCAGACACTTCTCCTATGCAGGGGTTAGCACTATTTCTCTTCAAACCTCCCTTTCTCATTCTATTTCACCACTTGGGAATCTTCTCACAAGTGAGGACTGCAACAATGAATATACTCAAACATCTACATTTGTGGTAAGTGTACACAACTGTACTTTTTCATATCACGGTTGACAGCCTGTATGTTGGTGCAAGCACATTGTGTCAGCTTTGTCATGATGTTTCAAACATTGTATGAAATAACAATGTTTATGAACTCATTCTGTCTTGTATCTCTTGATGGCATCAGACCCTTGCCACAACGTCTTGGAGTGGTGGATGATTTCTACCAGTCTGAGTGGAAGGATTTCACTTTCTTCCACTAAATACACTACAACTTCTTTGCAGCAGCTACTTTTCTGGAAGCCTGAGCGGAGCCTACATTGGGTTCTTAGCCATGCAGGGAAATTGGCATATCAAGGTTAAAGCCTCATGTACATATGCTTGAGTTCCAGTAATCATCCTGTTAACCCCAGGCAAGTATATCTTAAGAATGTCGACTTTCCCAGGTTCTGTTTCTATGTCAGAGCAGTGCAAAATGGGCAGCAGAAACATTTCCTTAAGTCTGGGGGGAGGCTTTATTTGTACCTTTTTGCCATCCCTCTTAATTTCATGTATGTTAGCTGAATTCAGGGAAGAAAGATCAAGGCTCAGTCTTATCTCTTGGTGGTTGAGAAGAATGTGGGATCAGGAACTGCAGTCCCTACCCACACAGGAGATCATCTCAAGTTTGAGAAGAGATGTACTGCTTGGTTGGGGGGGGGGTAGTTATTTCGACTGCATCTTGGGTTGTACTTATTATAAGAGGACCACTGATCCCACCCCACCTTACACTTGAGGTTTTGGAATTCTTTAAGGCTGCCAGGAAGCCTTCCAGTATGGAGATGAATTCCACTACCTGGGAGCAATTTTTGTTATTTGGGTTTGAGTGTTTTCTTGTACCATGGCATGCACATCTGTAAGTCTGCCTTTCTAGTCTTTGATATCTGCTTAGCTTGAAAACAAATTATTCTACAGTCAGGACACATTTTTCTGCCGTTTACTTGCTTCACAATCTTGTAGGTTTCTGAACTGACACACCACGTAGACTTGTCAACCAGTTGATAAAAGGGACTACTCGGACTTCCTTGGGAGTTGAGCTTCATGACTGACCGCCTGGTTCATGCACCATTTTCAGATAGTCAGTGGACTTGGTTTATTTGTTGAAATATCTTTTTTCTGGTATTGATTACATCTTCCAAATGGATTTTGGACCTTCAAGTCCTCATTGTACAGAATCTTATTTGAGATTTCACAAGGAATAGATTTTTCGTGAACTCCGCTTTCTTCAGTAAAGTGTTATGTGAGATGCATCAACGTATACTGTACATCTTATTTTCATGAGAGAGTGAGAGAAATAGATCTGTGCAGATACTTTCAAGGTGCATTGCCAGCTGCATTTCTGTGTTTTACTTTGTAGCCAGTTGTACATTAATCATCGCAATTAAAGATCACCCAAGTACAAGTGTTGCATTCAGTGTCCGTTTTAAGAATTTGTCAGTCCAGTGAATGCCATAACCATACACTACCCTGCACTTAAACTCACGGTACTCCTTGTATGTTTTCCGAGTCATGCTTCCGTCAGCATTCAGGATTTGGCCTTTAGAACTTAGATTATGTGGTATCCATTGCTCCCGCCTTCTTTGAGAGGTGTTCTTTATTTTATTTTGCCCACCTATCTCCCAGTGCAGATGGCCTGTTGAAGTAAGGTTCTATAGAGTTGTCACTGTCCACCATGTCAGATTATAAAGTTGTCACTGTCCACCATGTCAGATTATAGAGTTGTCACTGTCCACCATGTCAGATTATAAAGTTGTCACTGTCCACCATGTCAGATGCTGTTGAGAGAACCATCTACAGTGGGTGTTTACCCTCCCTGTGTTCCCTTATTGCTGGATTGTTCTTTCCCTGGCTTTAGGTAGCTTGTACCCTGTAAATGTGACACATTTATAATTTTATATCCTTTGTTTACTTTGTTCTTGTCTTTTAGTTGTAGCTCCTTCAAATTCTTTTGGGATAAAACTTTGCAAGTACTGAGCTGGGTTGGCCCTTGTTGTAAGCTTGAGTAGCATCTCTGCAGCATGTGCCAGTAGGGGCCCACATGCCTTTAATTGCATGGTAGAGAGGTTTAAAGAGTTATTCTGTGAGAAGAGTGTCAGGAAAGAAATCTCAGCCAGTGCTGCTGAGAGCTGTTTTGGAAGTTGGCCGATGTGAGTCCTTAGGCTGTCTCTAACTTGCCTTCATGTTGGTCCCTGCTGTATTCATGTATGATTTCTAGCCTAAATTTCAAAGTTGCACACTCTGAGATTTAGGCCGAGCTGATGTCACCTCACTTTGTACATTCTTATGTACCTGGTATATATATATATATATATATATATATATATATATATATATATATATATATATATATATAAAATATTCACCCATGCCATCTTATTTCTGTCTTGCTAAATGTTACATTCACATCAAGAAAGTGCTTCACAGTGCAGTTAGTCCAGGGGTACAACTGCACAGTATCAAACAGATGAGTACCCCATTGGGAATGCATTTTTTGTCCAATTTACAGGTAGCATTTGTTGACGCTTAATGTATTTTTAAATATGGACTTCTGGATAAGGAATGCCTTACATGAACTTGTTGTAGAACATGTCCTCAGAGAATGCAAACAGATGTGCCTTCTGACAAGAGATATTACGTAAATATTACCACAACCTGTGCATTTATTGTCTAGGTCCTGAACATAACATTGCCAATGTTTCTGTGATTTGACTTTGGAGAGAAGGCTATAAACCCTTCAAGTAAACCAGACCAAAAAGAGAAATGCGGCCTTATTAAACCACTCTTCCATGTCTGCTGACCTGTGGCATCAGCAGGGCAGTGTTAATGTCCCTAATGTAAGGGAATATAAGAGGTATATCCTGAAACAGGAATTTGTGGAGACTCATGAACTCATAGCTAATCAGAGGTTCATAGATCCAAGGGTGTTGCCCATGCAGAGGCACTCAAGCACACTCCCCACCCCGAACACCTGCTTTCCAGTAAGAGCTCTGATGTCATCCCCTTGGATGCCTTCACTCCTATCAGACTAAAGACCAGGCCCACAAGTCCATGCAAACACACTGCTTGACTGATATAGAATACTGATACTGGCCTTTAGCATTTTAAATATCCCAGCTGCACATTCTGAAGCTCCATAAGAATTTCCTCATGCAACTCCAGGAAGCTTTTGGAGGAGTATCCAGACTTGTGTACAGCCGAACAAACATGCCTTGAAAAGTGTTTTTGGATGCAGTATTCAGGGTTGCTGCTACTTGGTCAGTCATCAGGAGATCGTCTTTGCTGAGGATTGTTCCTGTCTGAGGATATGAAGGCATAACTCCTTTCAGGCTCCTCGAGGGTAAAGATTTACCCTTTGGATCTTCTGCTTATAATGTGTTAGAAAGGCTGGAAGGCGAGGAGATTAATGTGTTTCACCTTCTAATATCCAAATATTGTCAAAACCACCTCTCTGAGCAAGGGCCTTACTATTGGAAGCAGGGTAAAAGCAGACATTCCAAAAGAAGGAACACATGCGAGCGCACACACACACACACACACACACACACACACACACACACACACACACACACACACTCACACACGAGTAGGAGGGGTTCTGGCTCACCTAGGGCTCAGCTCTCAGCAGGGAGCACCTTTGACTGCACCAGTCTCCTTCACCTCCCTGAAAACTCTTGCCTTTGCCATTCTAGTCTTCTCCTCTCCTTCTACCTTTTTACAGGCTAGGGGAGTGGCTGACATCCCATTTCCACTTTGGTCAGACACAACCACACACCAGAGTGTTTTGTAAGTCATTTCCAGGAGATACAAGCTTTCATTTCTGATAGACCAGAAAACAGAAGCCTTCTGTCTGCACCAAAGGACCAGGAGCTTCTCTTTTCTTCCCTCCTAGCAGAAATGTAAATACAGGGAACCATAGAACCTCTCCCCTTGTGGCAAGAGACAAAAGAATTTTACACAAGCTTGTTCCTTGTACCAAGAATGTTAAGCAAGTTTCTATACATTTTAAAATGGATAGTGTTGAGCCTTTAATTTGTTTTACCACCCCTAGCCCTAATGCTTTCCCGGTGATGGCAAACCTCAAAAATACCTACTTTCACATCCTTATATTCAAAAGACACAAGCAGTACTTGGCGTTTGTCGGGGGGAGGGGGCATTACTACTTCCCTGCTATTTGGTTTAGCTACTGCATCCAGTTTTGCAAAATGTCTGATCCAAGTGATAGCATACTAAAGAACTAAGGGCATCCATATCTAGCCATTTCTGCATGATTGATTCATGAGGGGGATGCAGAGGACACTGAAGTTCACTGCAGACTACCTCAGCAGACTGGTTCTGTCTCATCGATGAGCAAAAGTCCATTTTGCAGCCAGCCAGAACTCTGGTCTTCCTGGGGTCCATGTTGGATATAAATATGCCCAAGGCTTACATACCACTGGAAAAGGTGTAGTGTCTCTCTCTGCCCTCTTTTAGGGCATGAAAGAAAAAAGAACACTGTAACAGCAAGACATGTGAGCATTTTAGGTTGTATGGCATTCACCATATTAATGGTATAACAGATTGCTTATGAGAAAATTACAGTGGTTCCTAAGGAACACCTGAAACCATCATTCTCTGTCCCTAGTGTGCTATCCCAGTCCTACTTTGCATAAGGAAAGAATTGGGATAGTGAGTGCAGTGACCAGAAAAGAAAAAAAGACATGGTCTTCTACCCTTAACTCAGAGTAACATCGAGACCATGAGGTACCTACACCTGTGGTCCTGCACTGTCTGTCTCTACTGTACTATTCAGCTTAATTTATATCTCTGTACAGGAACATCTTTCAAATATTTATGACTGTAGATTTCTTAGTGACATCCAGACCACCTGTCAAGCAATTCATAAAGGGTATACTCTACCTCAAGCCTTCTAGGAGAAGGCTGGAATCTGCTGGAAACGTACCTTTTTTATAACAAAAAATAACTTTGACCCCCTTTGAACCATCTGTGTCAGAACACTTACACTTTTTAATTTTGAACATATTCTTCTCATTGCTGTTACCTCCACCAGGAGAGTTTTGGGATCTCCAGGCTCTGATATGCAAATAGCCATACTTGCAGTTCCCCTAGAGAAAGGGTCATCATGTGCACTTACTTTTCTTTTAATGCCGTAGATAGTTACAGAGCTACCCTGACCTGAACCAAACCAAACACTTGTGTGTCTGCCCTATACCTCAAAATAAAGGGGAAATGTTTGTACTACCTAGATGCGTTAAGGTACTACCTAGATAAAACAAAGTCCATTATGAAAATCAGAATAGCTGTTTTTTTTTTTTTTGCATAAAGCAAACAAAAACTGGCATTGACAAGACTATTTCCAAATAGCAAGTGCCTTGCATAACTTTTTGTTAAAAGGTCATTGCAGGAAAGAGTTTGCTGCTGTACCCTTTCAAGACTAGGATCTATCACTGCCCTCCTCAGTAGAGTTGATGCCCAGGGCATTTTAGATGAAGTCACATTTGTTTCCACCTTACTGAAGCACTACAGGCTAGATGTAATTTGTAGGGCAAAGGCTGTGTTTAATTATGCTGTTATAAAAGGCGGTATGTAGTCCTCATCGAAGCAGTAAGCCAGTCGCTGAACCTGTGAGGGGCCAGCTTTGGAAGTATTCCCTGACTTAATGATTGCATAACTTCAACAATTATCCACATGGAAAAAAAAACATAGTACAGTTGTGCAGTCAGCTTACCATAATAGAAGATGCGTGAGAGCTTTCATTCTTGCAGCCCTGGTTAGCCTGCTCCATCCAGTCTACTGCGTAGAGCGATCGAGGATGAATGCCCACTCTCCTTTTCCCTCCTTAGTGCTACTGTAAACTCTTCTTGTTTAGGTTCATTGTTAGACTCTACAGATCATAGACTAAATCTCTTCAATAGGTTTTTGCTAGCAGCTCTCAGGACATTACTTCTCCTGTTGGGGAGCAAGAAAAAATTAAAGATGGAGTGGGTAGATGCCACGTGTATTCCAGGCTTGCGAGTATGGCCGAGATAAGATGATTTCAGCCTGGCCAAGGGAAAAGGGTGCTAATCACTGAAAGTCAGGCCGAATATCAAACTTGGCTAGTGGCAAAAAGCGAACGGAGAAAACTGTAAAGCAATTAAGACAAGAAGTATCATTATTCGAAGAATGTAGAAAAGGGAAGAGATAATCAAAAATACTTAGATTGAATCGATAAAAACAGTGCAGAGTATCAATAAACTAGGATGTATCATACACTAGTGTAATTAATAAAGTGAAAATATCAGGCATAAATAAACTTAGAAGGTGTGCAGGTAAATGTAAAGGAAAGGCACAAAATAAGCAATTCATTGATGACCCAAAAACGTTCTGTAGAGAATTTGGAAACAAAGTTAAAGGAAGAGAAACGCCACCAAAAAAGGAAGGAATAAGAAATTTTTGGAGAAGTATTTATGAAGACCCTGTTGAACGTAACAAGGATACTGAATGGATGGAAGAATGAAAAGAAACCGTAAAGATCTCTAATGTAGAAGATATGAAATGGAGACCAAATTAAGAAACACTCGTAACTAGAAAACAGCTGGCCCAGATGCAGTATCTAACTTCTCAATGTGTTATCTTACTCAGGGTAATGTTTCGTGTAAAGATGTTATATGCATCCCAAACTGGTTAACAACAGGAAAAAACTATACTCCATCTTATGAGTGAACCTACAAGCCATCATAAGAGTTATAGACCAATAATTTGCCTACCAACAAAGTGGAACTAATGGAGAGAGAGTTTATAGTTAATTTGAAAAAAAAATCTGTTACAGCAGTAGACTGAAAGGGTAATAAAATAAAGTTTATATTGAACAAAAGCTCATTTGTTACTACATAAAGCCATAATAAAGAGTTGTAAAAAGGGGAAGAATTTAAGTATGGCATGAATAGATAAAAAAAATAAAGCATTTGACAGCATCCCACAGTCATGGATAAAGGAGTACTTCTCGCATTTGACAGCATCCCACAGTCATGGATAAAGCAGTGCTTCTCGCATTTGACAGCATCCCACAGTCATGGATAAAGGAGTACGTCTCGCATTTGACAGCATCCCACAGTCATGGATAAAGGAGTGCTTCTCGCATTTGACAGCATCCCACAGTCATGGATAAAGGAGTACTTCTCGCATTTGACACCATCCCACAGTCATGGATAAAGCAGTGCTTCTCGCATTTGACAGCATCCCACAGTCATGGATAAAGGAGTACGTCTCGCATTTGACAGCATCTCACAGTCATGGATAAAGGAGTGCTTCTCGCATTTGTCAGCATCCCACAGTCATGGATAAAGGAGTGCTTCTCGCATTTGACAGCATCCCACAGTCGTGGATAAAGGAGTGCTTCTCGCATTTGACAGCATCCCACAGTCGTGGATAAAGGAGTACGTCTCGCATTTGACAGCATCCCACAGTCACGGATAAAGGAGTGCTTCTCGCATTTGACAGCATCCCACAGTCATGGATAAAGGAGTGCTTCTCGCATTTGACAGCATCCCACAGTCATGGATAAAGGAGTACGTCTCGCATTTGACAGCATCCCACAGTCATGGATAATGGAGTGCTTCTCGCATTTGACAGCATCCCAAAGTCATGGATAAAGGAGTGCTTCTCGCATTTGACAGCATCCCACAGTCATGGATAAAGGAGTGCTTCTCGCATTTGACAGCATCCCACAATCATGGATAAAGGAATGCTTCTCGCATTTGACAGCATCCCACAATCATGGATAAAGGAGTACTTCTCACATTTGACAGCATCCCACAGTCATGGATAAAGGAGTACTTAGAGAAGTACAAGATACACCATGTATTGATCAGTTACATTATATTACAGTGACCATAAAACAGTGGCAAACCACTTTGCAGTTGAGCCACGACAAAGGGCAATTTATTAAATTCCCAGGGATAAAAATTCAAAGGAAGACGTACCAGGGTGACTCTTTGTCACTGCTAATGTTTTGTCTTACCCTTAACCCTTTACTCTGTTTACTTAACAGAATGGGGTATCATTCCAATTTAGCTCCCAGAATCTAACCTTCTTTAAAGACTTCTTATCTACTTTTTTGTGGATGAAGTAAAATTGTGTAGTTCATCAGATGAGGAGTTGAAAACATAACTAAAGATGGTTAAGACTTTCTCAGATAATATAAACATTACATTTAGTCTTGATAAATGTGCAAAAGCAACATTTAAAACAGGAAAGTTGCAGCACTAAGAAATTATCAGCTTGGGGCATGAATATAATACAAAGGACCTTGAGCAGGAGGGAGTGTATAAGGATTTTGGAATAGATGAAGGATCTGCGGTAAAGCCTGAACAAATGTGAATAAAGCTCAGTAAAGAATCCTTCAGATGACTAAAACTAGTATTGAAAACTGCCTTGACACCTTGGAGTAAGGTCCATGCTGTAAATCAGTTTGCTCTTCCGGCTCTAACTTCCAATTTTGGGGTGATTGACCCCAAAATGTATTGGAGCATTTGAACATGAAAACAAGGAAAATGCTTCATGCTTATCAAATGGTGTATCCAGATCAGTGTATACCAATATTATACATTCCTTGGTGTTCTTCGTGTTTCACTGTTGCAGCATTACATTTGGGTAATCCACTGCCAGGTTTCCGTCAGTCGGCCTGAATTCCAAAGTCTTGGGTCCTGCGTCGATTGCTGTCTTCTCTTCAATGACATCAGGTCATCAGGGGTATAAAACATGCAGCCAGCGCCATTTTCTTTAGTCTTTCTTGCAGCGCGGTGCCCGCAGCAGAAGCATTTCACAAGTGCCAGTCGGCCGACTACTGAAATATTCGAGTTTGAGTTTCAGGACCGAAGTCTTCACTAAAGCTAAGTACCCCGTTGGGGAAACTGTTTTCTTGCTTTTTACCGATGTCAGAAAAAGTTAATAATTGTATTACTTGTGGGAAGCAAATACCTCATAAGGATTTCCATTTATACTCCTTGCCATCTATTTATATTTATTTCCATTTATACTCCTTATATTCCATGCCTAGGCCCTGATCACAACGTCCCTGGCTGTCAGTTTTGTGCTAGATTTAACCAACGCACTATTAAGCGTCGGTATATTTTTGCATCAAAGTATTTTGGAAACAGATTTAACTACCCAGAAATGTCGTCGGATAGCAATCCAACTACTGGAGTACATAAAAAATGCAAAGAAAAGGACAAATAAAGGCAGTCGAGATCCAAAACCGATGGCGAAGCTTCTCCTAATCTAGTTGCCGGTTTGCCGGTACTCACTGAGGCGCTTTCGCAGCCCCTGATACCTGCTACCTTCGAGTCCCAGGCCTCTACCGACACCCATGTGGAGTCTGACATGCCGCTAGATACTCAAGGTTTTGAACTGACGGATGTATCTCCCTCAGATGGGTGCAGAGCCGCTGAGCAGGCACCAGCTTCTGAGGGTGTATTCAGACCTCAACATTTATATATCAAACCGAAGACAGTTGCAAAACCAAAGACAAAGGCAACTTCTAAAACTAAAAAACGGATGCATGAGCCGTGTGCACAGGCCTGTATGCCTAAAAAACAGATGATCAAAATGGCTTGAAGACCTTATTACCTTGATCAGGGGTACCCATCCCCCTCCAGGTAAGAGGCCTAAGCAAGACACTGATTATGAATCTTCAGATCAGGTTTCTATTTCTTCTGATCAGGAATTATCTATACCTCCCTATGAGGATTCTGATGCTGAGGAGTCTATTCCATCTGCATCTCCTCCAGAGGATTATTCATTTGGAGAAACCTTGCATACTTTGAGGGAGCATTTTCACTGGGAGAGTCAAGACTTCTGAGAGTCAAAAAAGAGGCTCAGGGATTTCCTTCTCCCTCTGCACACGCCTTTAGCCATTCCCCCTGCTTTAGACATTGTGGATGATGAGTTTTCGGAGTCAAGCTTGACGCTTGACTCCTTACCTCCGACTCCCAGTAAGCCTGACAGATATTACAGGATCCCTGACTCACATACATTTATATTTAGAAAGCCTGCTGCTGATCCTGAAACTATTTCACAGGATCCAAAGGAAGTTAAGGCCTCAACAGCAAAACATCCTACCACCTCTGACAGAGATTCGAGGGCACTAGACAGATGGGGAAAAAAGGTTTATACATCTGTAGCCTTGGCAGTCAGGGCCTTAAACTGTCAATTTCATATGCTTAAGTACCAATAACATGTTATGGGATTGCTGAAACAGAAAATGATGATGATTTCGGAATGTGCAGAAAATAAAGAATTGCAGGAATTATTGCATGCAGCTGAACAAGTTGGAAAGCATACTTTGCAATGTGGTTTTGATTCCTTAGAGGCCTCCTGCAGGGCCACAGTTATTGGATCTGTGATTAGGAGGCATGCCTGGTTAAAGGAACAAAATTTGCCTGATCATGTTAAAGCTAAATTGCTAGATGCACCTTTACAGCATGATTCTCTGTTTGGTATTAAGGCAGAAGAGGTTTTAAAGAAAATGGAAGACAAAGCTAAGTCTATGCAAACGGTTAAAGACTTCTTACAAGTGCAGCCACCAAGATTCAGTAGACACTGGCCTACAAAAATTGGTCCTTTCCTGTATCAGACAGAACTCAAAGGGGCAAATCCAGACGCCCAAAGGGTTCCAGATACCAGGCGCAAGATTCATACAGGTCAAAGCAATCGGGCGCATCTACCTCCAAATCAGAGGGAGATAAAGCGCAAACCTACAGAAAACAGTCCCAATGACTTCCCTCTGCCTGCACCAAGCACTTATCTTTTGACAGCACCCATAGGGGGAAAATTAGCACTTTTTGCTCAAAATTGGCAGTTAATAACCCAGGACAAGTGGGTACTAAACATAGTATCACAGGGATACAGATTCCATTTCCACACTCTGCCAATGGCAAACGGTTGGCC
This sequence comes from Protopterus annectens, assembly GCF_019279795.1. Classification (NCBI taxonomy): domain Eukaryota; kingdom Metazoa; phylum Chordata; order Ceratodontiformes; family Protopteridae; genus Protopterus; species Protopterus annectens. Next base: position 784,944,605 of record NC_056750.1, on the reverse strand, counting down.
AGATCTGCCCAAAAATCAATGGGCAGAGGCACAGAAACAGGTTATGTCCCTCATGGATATGGGGGCCATTCAACCAGTACCAGAACAGGAAAAAGGACAAGGTTTTTACTCGACTGTTCTTGGTACCCAGAAAGGACAAGGCCTGGCGGCCAATACTGGATTTATCAATTGTGAACACATACCTGGACATTCCAAAATTCAAAATGCTGACTTTGCAGCAGCTTCTGGGCAAGAATGCTTGGCTGGTGACATTCGACTTAAGAGGCATACCTGCATGTCCCAATAAGACAATCGTGCAGAAGATACCTCAGATTCAAGGCTGGCTTAAAGCATTACCAATTCTCTGCACTGCCCTTTGGCTTATCTACTGCGCCCAGGGTCTTTACAAAGTGCCTGGCACCAGTAATTGCATTTTGCAGACAAAGAAGTATACAAATATATCCTTACTTGGACGACTGTCTCATTCAAGCAGAGAACAAGGACACTCTTCTTCGACACCTGGTGTTTGTGAAAAGGCTTCTAACATACATAGGATATATAATAAACGAAAAGAAATCACAACTGGTACCCTGTCAAAAGATAACATTCCTGGGTGCAAGCTTAAATACAACTGCCCAGATGGCTTACCTTACACCAGACAAACAAAGGCAACTGACTACTTACTTCAAACTGATGGCAACAAAAACCCAGTCTTCTGCAAGACAGGCTCTGGGCTTCATGGCATCCTGCATCCTACTAATTCCATATGCAAGACTACATATGAGGAAACTTCAGTGGTACCTAAAAAGTTTATGGAGTCAACATTCACACAGTCTGGAAACAATGATTCCTCTCATTCCCTGCCTGCAACAGGAGTTTCTATGGTGGGCAAAGGCCTGTCACCAAAACGTGGGACGTCCCTTCACTCTACCCCCTACCAGCCAAACCTTAACAGATGCATCAGATTATGCCTGGGGGGGGCCACATGGCAGGAAGATGCATTCAGGGCATATGGGCACCAAAACAAATGCATCTACATATCAACCAGAAAGAGATGCTAGCTGTTCAAAATGCCCTAACAGCCTTCAAGGACTTACTTCATCCAGGACAACTACTGATAAAGACGGACAACACCACAGTCATGTGGTATATAAACAAGCAAGGGGGCACACACTCATACCCCCTTTGCAGATTACCCATGGCACTGTGGGACACAGCTTTGACCTACCAAATACATCTTCAAGCTCAATTCCTGCCAGGAAAACAAAACACTCTGGCAGACGATTTAAGCAGAAACCTTATGGATCCTCATGAGTGGAAACTAAATCCACAAGTCTTCAGCATGATAACAGAGAAATGGTGGAGCCTAGACATAGATCTATTTGCCTCTCCTCAAAATTATCAATTGAAAAGATTCTGCACAAGGACTTATCACAGACAAGCATGGAAAGTGGACGCCCAATCCTTCAGTTGGAAAACCCTATCAGTTTACGCCTTTCCTCCTCTGCCTCTTCTACCCAAGGTCCTCCTAAAAGTCAGACAAGAGAAGCCAAAGATGATATTAATTGCCCCGGACTGGCCCCGCCAATACTGGTACCCAATCTTAAGGAACTTGTCTCAATACCCAGCATGGACCTTGCCTCAAAGACCACAACTACTTTCCCAACAAAAGAATCAGATCCTGCACAATCAACTACAGACTCTAAACCTGACAGCATGGCTAATCATGTAATCATACAAACAACACCTCTCAGTAAAGCTGTGAGGGATGTCATTTTGGAATCCAGAAGGCCTAGTACTAGAAAAGCTTATGCTGACAATTGGAAGAGATTCTGTGCTTGGAATCAAGCACAAGGAACAGATAAAGCAGAACCAAATATTCCTCAGATATTACAATACTTAACTGAGATGCTTGACAAATGCCTATCTTTCTCATCAATCAAAATCCATGCCTCTGCCATTTCGGCTCATTACAACACAGAGCCACCAATCTTTTCTCATCCTTTACTAAAGTAGTATCTTAGAGGAGCCAAAAATTTAAGACCCCCTAGAAGATCACCATTACCTGCATGGGGACCTCAATTATGTGTTGGAAAAGCTCACCCTGCCTCCATTCGAACCAGCTGCTACCGCTGATATAAAGTTCTTATCATGGAAGACCGCTCTGCTACAAGCAATTACTTCAGCAAGAAGAGTTTCAGAGCTGCAGGCCCTTATGGCTGTAGAGCTTTTTATCATATTTTACCCAGACAGGGTGTCTCTGAGGACAAATCCTACTTTTATGCCTAAGGTGGTTTCCAGTGTGGCTCTTAACCAAACAATTCATCTGCCAACTTTTTTATCCAAATCCGCAGAACAAGGGGGAGAGAATTCTGCATTCCTTGGAAGTACACATACAGCTAAGATTGTATTTGAGCAGGACAAAAGCTCTAAGAAAAACTGAGCAATTACTAGTGTCATATGCTGCAGGATCAGAAGGAAAGGCTATTACAAAGCAGACATTTTCAAAGTGGATAAGCCACTGCATCAGTTTCTGCTATTTACACCATGGTAAACCTGTGCCCAAGGGCATTAGGTCTCATTCCACCAGAGCTGCAGCAACTTCAACAGCCTTTCTCAGAGGAGTACCAACCAAAGACATTCTAGAGGCTGCTACTTGGAGTTCTGTTCACACCTTTACAAAGCATTACCATTTGCCTCTCTACTCTAAGTCCAGGGCAGGCTTTGCCACTGCAGTGCTGCAGGGCCTTATAGCCGCACGTAATGCTGTTTAGCTCCAGCCTCCCAACCATAGCTTTGGGATTCTACCCAAGTGTAATAACTGCAACAGTGAAACATGAAGAACATAGTACAGTTGTGTACACTTACCATAAATGTAGATGTTTGAGTGTATTCACTGTTGTAGTCCAGGTTACCCTCCCGCCATCCCCGTGTCATTCTGAAGTTTATATTTCCTTCACTATCTTCTACAACCTATGTGGTGTATTTGCTTGTAGATGAAAGTAAAGTTTATATTGATGCATGTATTTATATATATATATATATATATATATATATATGTGTGTGTGTGTGTGTGTGTGTGTGTGTGTATTGCTACCTTTTTGTGGGCACCTGACATCAGGGCATGAAAAACTAAAGAAAATGGCATCGGCTGCATGTTTTATACCCCTGACGACCTGACGTCATGGAAGAGAAGACAGCAACCGACGCAGGACCCAAGACTTTGGAATTCAGGCCGACTGAGGGCAACCTGCCAGCGGATTAACCAAATGTAATGAGTGCAACAGTGAATACACTCGGAACATCTACATTTATGGTAAGTGTACACAACTGTACTTTCTGTTTGAGGTATGGATATCCTCAAAATTAGTTGCATGTATAAATCTGCAATTATGGGACTATGTATCTGCTGACCTCATCAGATAAAAACATAGTGAACGTTTTTAAACATAATGAGAACTCGAAGATGATATCTTTGCCTAGTTTAACAGAAGCACTTCATTATCAAGCAGGAATGGAACTCAAAGCAGAAGCAGTCAAAGATCATACATTAACCGAATGTGGCAAAAACAAAGAATGTGAGGAAAAAGATCAGGTAAGAAGGCAAGAAAACTGGAAAATACATAAAAATAGTGGCAGATACAGAGCTCTTATGGAACAACTTCATGTTGACCAAGATTCAGTGTAAAAATGGTTAAGGAGAGGTGAATTGAAACCAAAAGATGGACGGCTAATAATGGTGGCCCAGGGCAATGCACTGTTTACAAAGTCCATTGAAAAGGTGGGAGAAACAGACAAATGCAGATTCTGTAAAACAGAACTGGAAACAGTCGCATATCATGTTGCTGGGTGTGATGCATTCATGGCAGAAGGCCTGTATACTAAAATGCACAGTAGTGTAGCAAGACTCTTATGTTGGGGATTGTGCAAATGCTATAATATAAAAGTAGCTGAGAAGCATTGGAAACATGAACCCGAAGGCACTGCAGAAAATGATGGTGTATGTCACGTGATCACTCATTACCAACAGATCAAAAATAGATGCGAGAAAACCAGATGTAGCAGTTCATGAAAAAAGGCAAACATAGTGTTGATCTTTGAAATTATTACACCCAGTGAATTTTCTGTTCCCCATCCAACTGCCTAAGTTACACAAACCAAAAACAGTGAAGTGGACAGATATTTGGTAAAGTAATGACACCATAATACTGAAACCACACTGGAGTACTGAAGTTTAACTGAAAAAAAATTAGCACACTAAACTTTAATGCATGTGCTTTTTGTTAAAACACTTCATCAGAAAATACAATTAATAAAAAAAAATCATTATGTAAATACAAACTAACCAGTCAGAAACAATTTCCAATTAGTAAGACAATAAAACCATTAAAACAAATCATTTAAAACCCATTCTTCAGTTTGATCTTAAAAAACAGATAAATGCAGCACATGTAAAACATATAAATATAAGTCTGAATTGTTTTATCTATTTGCTCTTTTCACTTTTAACCTTCTATCCTTTAAAACATTTTTATATTAATTACCTCATCAAGGGCTGGATACTCTATTGCATTTAATGCCAATTGCCAAATAGTTTCTCCTTTTCCTATGTAATTTCTAAATAGTTTCTCTTTTTCTATGTAATTTCTAAATTTCCACCCCTCATATCTTCAAGTACTTGTTCCAATACAAAAAAAACAAACTTTTTTGAAATTCGTACAAACTGTACTATGTTTGTAAAGTGCACTGTTAGTATCCTTGCATCTTTTAGCGTGTTGATGTTCCTGCAAGACTGCAGGAAACTGCAGGGGATCCTTTGTATCAACTGTGACTGAATATGACTCATAATGATTCTCTCGAAGCATTTCATCACTGTGGGAGTGGGTGCAACTGGTTGGTAGTCATTCAGGCAGTTGGCTTTGCCCTTTTTTGGCAGTGGAATAGTAGTAGTTACTTTGTAACGAGTGGGAATTGTAGCTTGTGCAAGGGATAGATTGAATACATCAGCAAGGATTGAAGTACAGGTTTTGAGTGTCCTTCCAACAGTGTTATGGACCAGCTGCCTTCCGGGGATTTGTCCTCCTCAAGGACTTTGTCACACTTGCTGGTAATATCATGAATTGTGGCGATGCCTCCTCTCTGCCCCTCTCTTTTATGATGATACCCGTTGACTTGGTGCTTTGGAACTCAAACCGGGCGTAAAATTCATTGAAATTATCCGGTGAAAACTGGCTGTCAGTAGTCTTATCCCCCTGCCTTTGTCTCTGTATCCTATGATGTTTTCCAGGCCTTGCCGTATGTCTTGTATCAGCAGTAGATTAGTAAGCCTACCATGTTATGACTGTAATTCTTTGCTGCTCTGATAGTGCTGAGTAAGTCATATCTAGATTTTTTTGTACTTGCTGACCTTTTGGAGGAGGAGATGAACTGCTCGATCTTATTACTCATACAGTTCCAGAGACCCAGCAACTAAACACTATGAGTTTGCAAATTATGTTTACCAATTTACAAAAATTATTGAATTCACCTGTGGGTCAAGCAGAAGGACTTAAATATAATAACCAGCCTGATATAGAAGTCTGTAACAATTCCACAAGTGTTGAGCGTGGTGCAGTGACAGTTGCATCTACTATTGAGTCTTCAGACCATCTAGGTGAGCCTGATGGGAATTTGGTTTAAGGATGTTTCTTGTATATTGACAACTAGATATAATCCTTTTACAGATACTTCTTTTATGCCTGCTGCAGTCATAGAGAAACAAGAACTTAGAAATAAAATGGTGGAATTGGAAAAGTGTTTAAGGAAGATCAGATCACTGAGTTTGGAGAATATGTATGTTAAGCAGTGTATCTCTATTGGTGTAATTCCTAAAGAGCTTGGGTTCCACAAATTTCCTAATGGTATCACAAATGGAGATACAGCACCTTAGATCATGAATTGATCACATTTTGCAATAAAGCTGGTTTAGAAGTTTTAAAGCTCCTTATAAAGAACAACACACGACTTGTGTGTAATTTGAGAGAGAGCATTAAGTTAGACGAGCAAGTGGTAAAAATGTTAAAGACAACAGAAGTGAGAATTGATTACAATAATACTTTTGTTTCTCTTTGAGAGATTTGAAAAAACTGTTATTCATAAACAAAAGAAGATCCTCAGAGATGGAAAGGCTTATGAACTCAATAAAGCCTTTCCTATTAATGATGATTTTAAAAGAGCAACAAATAATTTAGGCATAGTTACCCATGCAGTGATTCGTCCACCAGAGGTGAGGTCTCCTTTAAGAGAAGAGACTGGAAGTATGAAAGAGAATCTGGAAATGGAAATATATGGCCAGTTAGTAGCATCCACCAACCCTTTTGAAGATGGGGGGGGTTTGCGGATGTGATTGAAGAATTCCCTTTGTACCCACCGGAGAATAAGGGTGAGAATGGTAATGTTTCTAATTTAAAAATGTGGTGCTGTCCAAGGGGCCATCACTTCCCAGTCAGAATCAAGTGAGAAACAAAAGTCAACGAAAGAGAGACTTGTAAATGGACATGTTGTGAGTTATGGTTGTAAACTGTTTAACTTAACGGATGTTCAGTTTTCTGATTTGCATATTAGACTGTTAAGTCTTGGTGTAAATTTTGTACCATCTCGTAGAGCGAACCAGTTTTATACCAGGAAATGTGACCTGCGTTAATTGCTACAGGATGTAAGTAAGAAAATTATTTTACTAAACCTTCTACATATAATTTAAAATTACATAACACCTTTATGCTATTTGAAAAAAGTTGTGAAGTAGATCTAAGGCAATTTCTTAATAATAAAAATAGGTAGAGGTATTATAATTGTACTGTTCAGGAAAGGGACAGCCTTGCTAGAGCTGAAGAACATGAAGGAATTGAGAACTATGAAGGCAGACAAGGGAGAGGGATTGGTCATAATGTATGAACAACACTATAGGAAAGCTGTAGAAGCTATGTTACATAATTTATTTATTTTATTTTACATTTGTTAACCGGGGGTGTCTGACTGAGCCAAAAAGGCCCATTTTTAGCAGAAGCCCGGGGAGGAAAGCTCCACATAGAAAAATTACAGATACATTTAGTTATTTAGGCATGATCAGTATACGCACAAATTACAAAAAGACATGTTTTTACAGTGGTATGCAGCACATCAGCAATTATAATAACAAACAAAAAATATTAATTTAAATGAATATAGCGAAGTTACACTGGAATACATTCATCGTGGGTATAAATACATTAAAGCTTTCCTGTATGACTTGTTAATGAACAGTCAGATTAGGTTGTATAGCTTTATGCTTATTGAGAACCCCAAAACTGGGGTTCTGTTTGGAATACATCTTTTTTCTTCTTCTTTTGGCTTTTTCCCAGTTAGGGGTCGCCACAGCGGGTCACCTGTCTGCTCATGATTGGCAGTGGAGTTTTACGGTGTCGAGTTTCCAGCCCGGCACCCAGTCTTCCACAGAAGGCACACACATGCATGCACTCATGCCTAGGGCCAATTTGGAGTGTCCAATCCACTACAGCATGTCTTTGGGATGCGGGAGGAAACCGGAGCACCTGGTGGAAACTTACGTGACCACAGGGAGAACATGCAGAGGGCACCCCAGCCGAGGATCCAACCGGAAAGCTTCTTGTTGTGAGGCGGCAATGCTAACCACTGCACCACCATGGCTGCCCTCTGTTTGGAATACAGTAAAAGGAAAAAAAAACCTTTAGACCAATAGTGTCTGCCACTAATGCTATTACAGACGGTTTATTCTTATATATGGACACCATCTTACATCCTTTAGTAAGAAGGTTCAGCTTCCCTCATATGAGACTCGTGAGCCTTTCTCGATAATATTAGAAGTTTTAATGAGAATTATCAGTATGAGGAGGGAGAAATTATTAATTATTGTGTTTACAGTGGATATTACCTCCCTGTTTTCTGGCTTTCCATGAATGAAGGGATATAATATGTTAGGTCTTATTTGACCCATAAGACAGCTTATTCTAATGATAATATTAATTTGTTTTGTTCTCTTTTGTAGGTACTGTTGGAACATAATTATTTTGTGTTTAATCAAAAATATTATCAACAGATTAAGGACATAGCAATTGGGTCGGCAGCAGCCCCAGCCTTTATCAATATAGTGTTAGGCTGGTGGGAGAATGAGCTGTTGTCATGTAATGCCTTTTTTGATAGAATTGTATTCTTTAGAAGGGTTGTGGGCAATCTCTTTTTATTATGAAAGGTAATCTTAAAGATTCTGAGTAATTTTTTAGAAGAATTAAATAAAAGTACTGATTTTTACGGTTTACTTTAGCTAGTGCAGGTATAAAGATACATTTCTTGGATATTTTTATTTGGAATGGGACATTATAAATAAGTCTTATGAGAGTAATACCTGTTGAAAAGATACATTTTCAAACTGTTATTTGCACTTTAATAGTAACCATCCAGAGTTTATAAAGAAAAATGTACCAAGATACCAATACATCAGGGCTTCCAGAGTAACCACTAGAGATTTAATTTTTAATGAATTAATTTTATTACTTTTCTTTTTTTAGATAGAGGTTATAAGGAAGCTTGCTTATCAGCAAGTGCTAATGAAATTATATCAAAAAGATGTACTCATGTTGCTCCAATTTTGCAAAGACTTCTAGATAAAGTGAAGAATAATGTTGGATCTAGTGATAAAAACAACAAATTAGTGTGTAAATTGGATATGTCAGTAGACAATTATGAAATTCAGAACATTATTTCAAACAACTGGTGCATTTTAAGAGGTCATTCAGACATTTTTAAGGCAGTAGGAGAAAAACCTCTCTTTGTGTATAAAGAGTTAGTTTAAAAAATCTGTTACAACATGATGATACAATGGTGACACCTGCTGCCAGTGAAATGTGGGTTATGCAGTCCTTGCTGATTTATACATGAGGGTACATTTGTTGTTTTGCCTCACATGAGTAAGATATGTAGTGCGACAGGGAGGTATACTTGCACTATGAAGGATGTTTTTGGCAGTCATTGCAAAGGCTGTGAGGCATTGTGTGTGGGAATGACCTCTAGAGCGTTTAATGCAAGAATTAAGAAACATCAAGATGCTATTAGATGCAAAGGTACTAACAATGCACTTCACAAACCTAGTATTGTTTGCACTAATTTCAAAAAGTTTATTTTTTGTATTGGAGCAAGTACTTGAAAGTAGAAGGGGTGGAAATTTTACAAAATTGCATAGAAAAAAGAGAAACTATTTGGCAATTAGCAATAAAAACAGATGAGTATCCAGGCCTCAATGAGGTGATTAATATAAACTATTTTTTAAAGGCAAGAAGGTTAAAAATGAAAAGTGCAAATAAATACAACAATTTAGACTTATATTTATATGTTTTACATGTGTTGTATTTGTTATCTGTTTTTTAAGACCAAATTGAAGTATGGGTTTTAAATGATTTATTTTAATGGTTTTATTGTCTTATTAATTGATAATGGTTTGTGATTGGTTACTTTGTCTTTAAATTGTTTGGTTAATTGTATTTTCTGAAGAAGTCTTTTGATGAAAAATAGATGCATTAAAGGTTGTTGTGCACATTTTTGCGGGTAAACGCCAGTACTCCAGTGTGGTTTCTGTATTTTAGTGTCAAAGTTACACTTGAATTGGGTTAGGGAGGAACTCTGCTTCACACAGATGGGGAGCCTGTTCCAGAAACTGGGTAGTCTCTGGGATACATACCTATCTCTCCAGCAGGTCCTGTTTATATCACAGGCAATATTTAATTCTTTAGAATGGGTAATTCTGGTGCTGTTTGTTTTGTGCATATGCAGGAGGCCTATCAGAGTGGGATCAGACAATGCCCTGTATGCCAGACATATATCGCCCCTCAACAGCCTGTAAAAAAAACAAAATACAGGGATAGGGCCTTGAGGCAGTCTGCATAAGACATGTTACTTATGCCCTGTATCCTTTTAGTGAGAAACTCTGTGGATATTCCAGTTGTTGGATATGCCTGGTTAGGTACATATCAAAGGGGGCATTGTACTCGATCATAGGTTTGATGAGTGCCGAATACGGTGGAACAATGACTTCCGTTGGACCTAGATGCCATACCTTTGTTTATAAATTGCGTATAGAATGATTTCCTCACTACTATAGACATGTGATGGTCAAAGGCTAGATTACTATCTGTGTGTGTCCCTAAGTCCCTGACTACTGTGTCAACTGTAAGGGGTGTATTGTCAATATAATAGTTACAAAGGGTGGATGACTTTCCGAAGGATACTATTGTACATTTCTTGGCATTTAGTTTTAGTCCATGGCTCTGACACCAGATGTAAGCCTGTGTCAGCCCTTTCTGGAGAACATTTGTGTCGGTGTGTTATTCAGTCACAGCTCCTAATTTGCAGTCATCTGCAAACTTAGGCAGCCAGAGGCCATTGCCACTGACCTTGACTTCAGAGAAGTAAATGCCAAAAAGGAGTGGTCCCATGGTCCCACGACCAATCCCAGAGGGACTCTATTTGTAGAAGTGCACTCCCCAATTCAAACTTCCTGGGTCCTGTCTCTGAGCCAGTTGGGTATCCATCAGGTGACATAAAGCTTTGTACCTAACACCCTGAGTTTGTCAATAATGCCTAAGTTGGGGTATTGTGTCATATGCCTTAGCCAGGTCAAGGTAGGTAGTGTGAACTATTTTGCCCTCATCCATTGCTTTGGTGACCTTCTCAGAGAAGTCCACCAGGTTGAGTAGGCATGACCTGCCCTTGACAAAACCAAATTGCATTGGGTCCAGTGTCTGGAGGTTTGCTATATCATTATTGATAATTTTTGTGATAACTCTTTCCATGGTTTTCCATATGAGAGTAGTGAGACTTACGGGTCTGTAGTTTTCAGTGTCTGTAGATGGCACACCTTTGTGCAGAGGGATGACTGTTGCTGTTCTCCATTCATGAGGCATAAAACCTGTTTGGAGGCTACAGTTAAGTAGCAATTCCAGAAGGCCTGATAGGTCATGATTCGTGCTATTTAGTAGGCTTCCTGGGATATTGTCTGGGCCCGTTGATGCAGTGTTCTTGACCTTAGAGAGAGCAATAAGGACCTGTTCCCTAGTGATAGCAGGGGGAGTTATATTTGATGTTATTTCCTGAGGGAAGGTTAAGGAGGAGAGAGAGGTAAAGTTGGAGCTGAATTTGTTGGCTTTGCTATATCTTCTGGCTCAGTATAGGTGTCTCCATTTACAGTGAGCTCTGCAGACAATTGTGTATTACCTGTGGAGTTGCAGACATAGTTAAAGAATGCTTCGTGGCTGTCCTTGGCCTGGGAGGCCAAACTTGCTTCAGATTTAGCTTTGGTAGACTTTATTTGTCCTGTGAGTTATTTGTTTAGTTTGATAAGAGTGCTTTTATCCTGCTGCGTCCACCATCTAATTTTTGCCATGATTTTCTTCCTTCTGTTATACACTACTGTTTTTTTTTTATTCCACCAATGTGTCTTTTTTGAGTTAGTTTTGTACTTCTTCCTGGTGGGTACAGCTGCCTCTATGCAGCTGTTAACATGCTTGTATAGGGTTTCTGTGAACACCTACTGTTTTTTTATTCCACCAATGTGTCTTTTTTGAGTTAGTTTTGTACTTCTTCCTGGTGGGTACAGCTGCCTCTATGCAGCTGTTAACATGCTTGTATAGGGTTTCTGTGAACACCTACTGTTTTTTTTATTCCACCAATGTGTCTTTTTTGAGTTAGTTTTGTACTTCTTCCTGGTGGGTACAGCTACCTCTATGCAGCTGTTAAAATGCTTGTATAGGGTTTCTGTGAACAGTTCTGCATCGACAGCAGTGTTCTCAGTGTTCATGGGGGCTTGACATTTTGTCAGGTTATCACTTTTAGCCTTGGAGTAGTTCCTGAATGTTCCAGGGTTAGCTGGGGATCCAGGTTTTATTTTTACTTTAAAGGAGATCATTTTGTGGTCTGACCTTACTCAGGGAAGACATTACACTATAGGATATGTGCAGCACTCTCCCATGTTAGTTAGGACCAGATCCAGTATGGCTGCACCTCTGGTTGATTTGTGAACAGTCTGGTCCAGGAAGTTTGTGTTTACAAAAGCCAAGAATCTCTGTGTGTGTACATTTGGTGTCATGTAGGATTCCCTGTTCATAGTGGGGTAATTTAAAGTTGCTCATGAAAATGGTATTGAGTTGGATGAGAAGTGTTTCCAATAAGTTTAAATACATGGTATGGGTTTCCTGGGCCATAGAGGGGGACCTATCCTGGGCCATAGAGGGGGACCTATAGCTTGCAAGGAAGTGGTATTAGATTTTGCCTAATGTGATTTGAACATGGAGAAGCTCAAGTGCATTGTCCTGTTTGAGCAGCCTTGAGGTATATTTATTTTTGATGTAACTCGAGATATCACCACCTTTAGTCCCTCTCTGTGATGTAGTTGGCCTAAATGTGTAGAAGGCATTATAACCTTGCACTGTTGGTATGTTTTTCACAGCTTTTAAGCCATGTCTCAGTGACCGCACGGATGCCATCATTCTCTAGGGTAAAGACAGCTTCTAGGGAGTAGAGTTTTTTTGTTTAGACTCCTAACATTGAGCAGTAATACCTTTAGATTTTCTTGGTTTTGATTTGCTGTGTCGGAATTACTTTGTTTGGCATTGCCTAAAAAAAGGCACTTTGGGGGACGACAATGTTTTAACTACTTTTCGAAAGCCTAGAGGGGAGAAGTGCAGACCATCCCTGGCAAAGTAGTCCATTGACTATCTCCTTCTATGCTGACAAATATTGCACCCCCTTAGAATGACACCAGAAACTAAGCCAATTACTAAAGTCCGTCATCTTTTGTTCATATTGTGCCATCATCCTTGGAGAAGGTGAAATGCTGCTCAGTGCTAGGCTCATACCAGCCTGGGACACACATTCCGAGAGCTCCATGATGTCTGTCTTCATATAGTCTAGGGAGGTACATCCCAGGTCATTTGCACCCACATGGACTATGACAGAGTCATGCTAGTAGTTGTGGTCCAGTGACCTGAGTGTGTGCATAATTTGGTGGATCCGAGCCCGATAAGCAACTGACTCTGACATTTTCCTTACTTAGCCTGCTGAGAGGGACATCAGTGTCTCTCACAATGGAGTCTCCAATGACTAGAATGTTGGATTGTGTGGTGGCTTGCCTTATGAGCTTAGAAGTAGAGGCTCCATGATATGTGGTTTTATGTGTTGATGTGGGTGCTGTTTCAAAAGAGTGCATTTGGACCTGCTGAGAGTATTTGTTATGTGTACTTCGTCTAGGTTTTTTGTCAACTTATTAAGTAACCGTAGTTCTATCTAATTGATGTGAATATGTAAAATACCTCTGCTGAATACACAGAATCACTTTATCAGAAATGAAAAGAATCTCAGTACAAAAATTTAAGAGAAACACTACTAAAGGCAAGGATTAATTAATTGTATTCTCTTTTTTTTTTAACTTGAATTATGCATTTCATTTTAAATGACTTTATTAATATACTCATGTATTTCTTGCCATAAATGCTGCGTAAAGTCAGAGCCACTGAAGAACTTGCAGGCTACATGAAAGAAAAGGTGTAGCTTTATTCAAGAACACATTGTAAATACATAATCTACTAATGTCCACAGAAGAGACAGTATGTTACATTACTAAAAGGAAGCAGAGAAGTGTACCTTACACATTTAAAGGAACACTGTCAACATATCTGAGGAGTTTTGGAAAGGCATAAATAACTGATTACGAAAAAGGCAAACTTATACCAGCTCACTTTTGGAAATCCAAATTCAGGCTAAAGATCTTTACTCTTTTTAATTAATTCATTAATATAGCCAGAATGACTAACCCAGGTGATATCACTAAAAATAAAACAGCCGTATTATAACAGTGTAACTTAGAATTAATTTCCTACTCTGCAAGTCAGAAACTGTGTACGGAATCTAATTATCAAAGTCAAGAAACATGGCAGACCTTTGACGGGTGGATATTCAGATTGCCACCCCCCGTGTTTATTGTCTTTTATTTTTTAATCATATCAGATCTTGCTGTTATGAGTATCACATATTGCAGTTTGATGCAAAGAAAGGTTCTTTAATATGCATGATGACAGATGCTCTTCAGGCTTCTGAATTTTCTCAACACAGACAGCTGATGCATCGAGAACCATGTAGGTCTGACAAACCAAGGCATAGTTGTGTAAGAAAAAATTGCAGTTTTAAAAAGAATAAAGTAAACAAAAAAAAACCAGGGCTTTATCTACAAGAGATGCTAAAGATAGTCATTAGAGATGTGAAGTGTAGTAATGTAGAACATTTACCTGAAGATGCTGAGCTTAGCTCCTCCTCATTGCCACCTCTTGAAAGCAGTTGACTGGAGGAATTAAAAAAAAATAGAAAGATTAACTCCTGTGGGCTTGTATACCACTGTCCCCTTCATGTTTCTGGACTCCAGCAGTCTGTTAAGAGCTTTTCTGCTCTGGCTGCTAACTTCTTCCCCGCCTCAGGATGCACTTTGGTACCACTGCCATCTGCCCATAGAGTGTACAGACCATTAACAGTACAAATTTTAGAAAGATTAGCATTCGGCTATCAGAATTGGTCCTTCCAGCATCAGGGCCCCCAACTTCAGCGCAACAGATAACGTTCCATCTTAGGTCAGGGTACACAAAGTCAACCAAACTGTCTTGCTATCAACTCACTAACATTGATGTGTCAGATTTTAGTCCACTTGGTGTCACTTATCCAGATGTACTAGGAACATTAACTCAATTTTTGATGCTTATATGTTTAGTCTTTCTCTCTGTAGCCAACACCACTGGTATGATCCATTTGTTATTTTTTAGTTGTACTTAAGTTATTAGCTTTTGCTAATTTGTAACACCAGTACTACTGTCTGCCACTGCAGCCATCGTTAGGGTACTTGATACTTCCATATTTAGTCTCATCTCACCCTGCTGCAGTCTGTCAGGGCTGGCTAGTGGTCAAAGCTGGTAGCTTTTCTGCTGCAGTAATTCCCACATCATGCTTAATGAGCAGATTCTCAGTGTTTCTGTCCCTCTGGGTCCCTGACCATGCAGGGCTTTAACCATGCCGCTGTATTGTAGGGTCCGCAGTCAGTGGCTGTTTCAGACATTTGGTCATAACACTTCTCCCATCAGGTTTAGTCTGACATGACTCTTTCAACTACACAAACAACAAAAACAAAAGCTGAGAATAGCAGATCAAGGCTCACTCCCTGAGACCTATAAAATGTCTCCAGACGCAGACACTAGCAGAAAGGCAGAGACTCTGCACCTGGAAATGTTGATAGTGTGACTGTGGTGGAAGGATCTCACCTTAGTCTTTACAGGCTGGCCAAGAATTTCAACAGATTCTCCAAATGCTGCAGCACACTGGGAGCTCTGACCACGGACCCATCCCCCATTATAGGCTAAAAAGCCATTTGAGTGGTGCTACCAATAGTGGACATTCTAAGGGGTGCTACTAAGGAGGCATGAACAAACGTGGGGACAGTTGCTGTGGTACATATCTGCTGCCTTTTAATGAGGAACAGTAGTACACTGGAATTGTAGTACTGATGGGTGCATATCAGGCTTTATAGACTGGAAACAGGCATGAATAATTGGATATAAAGTGCATATTGAGACACCAGTAGCTCTGCCTGTCTCTCTCATTGGGATGACGATGGGGTGTGGGGAAAGAGTATCACTGAGCAGGGCCACATGATTGATAACGGAGAGTTAAAAGAATATGTTGAATAGTGGCTTTCAGGAAGCTCACAAGATGTATGAAGTTTAGGTGAGAGTGTTTTACAAGCTTTTAAATGGTTACTGTTCAAACTCCATTTTAATCTAATAAATAAGTTTGCTGAAGACCCCAAGGAATACCTTTAACTTGTAAGCTTAAAGGGTATGCAAGATGAGTAGCTGGGAAAGAGGAGCATTCTGGGTGAGCCCCTCTCAAAATATACAGCATACATTGCCTTTGGGCAATGTAGTGAGTAAAGCTTGCCTGTTTTGCTATCTGAGAGTATATAAGGAAGGTAAGATATTCTGAATGACAGGGTGATAGGAGCTGATTACCCATCATAATATTACAAGAAATAGGACTAAGAGATGAGCTTGAAACATTTTATGAATGTAACATCTAGCTTTCTTTTTACCTACAGAAGTCAAAATATCAGCTTGTATAGCTGATGGTTAATAATGTCCAATAGAAACTGTGTAAATCAGGCTAGAATGTTTTAAAATAAACATGGATTATTTGCTCAGGGAATACTATTATACTACTAGAATAAGAAGAAAGCTGATAGGGAGCATACATTTATGTATGGACAGATATATTAAATTCAAAGTTAATGGAAAGAACACTGCAAATATATGTATGTATGCTTTGCTTTTATGACAGTAGTTAAACTATTATTAGAAAAAAAAATACGTCTTGTAATCTGTTGCAGTAGTCGTGTGTGTGGATTCATTCACCCTAATCCTGAACTACTGATTAAATATATAAATACTAATTCAGCATACAGTGTCTCATGGAAAACATGGGTTTAAAAATGCTCATTAATGTGCAAAATATACATAGTAAATCAAAAATATTTTATAGGTGGCTCACCCTATACTGACCTGATATTATTGGAGCTTCTTAAACATGGGTAAAACAGAAACTGGCAGAGATGAAGATTTAATATTTTTGAGCTGTCAAGAAAACTTAGAGGTAGGTGGTATTGTAGTCCTGTACAGAAACTGTCACACCTCTTTATGATGTCCAATTCCGGGTCTATATCAGTATATCGAAGATGCAGTTTAGTGAACTGCTATTTTTCGAACCCAGTTAATCGAAAGCCAAATTCGCCAAAGGAACTCTTCAGTTAATTTTTTCACTAGGAAAGAAACTAGTTGGCCACCTACCAACCATTACAAAAGCTGCAAAATTTTAAAATGCAGCGAAATGGGGTCTTCACACCCCATACCCCTAACTAAATATACCAACTCCGAGATTGCACTACAGTGGGGAAAAGGGCAAATTCCCGATGATGGCCAACTACTTTCTTTCCCAGGGAAAACATTTACTGAAGAGATCCTTTGCTGAATTTAACTTTTGATTAACTGGGTTCGACAAATAACGTTTTGCTAAATTGGGTCTTCGATAAAGTGATTTAGACCCATCGATTTCCATCCATCGAACCACAGAGAATTCCTTGTGATTAATGTGCAAATCAACAAACATAAATTACTTGCAATAGCTTGCTTACATATATTTGTGCTGTCTGGTAAGACTCTAACAGTTGCCAGTGAAACCTTGCACTGGTCAACATCCATAATTAAACCTGAATTTATCATTGCGAGAGAAGTAAATATTGACTGGTAACTATCCAGTGATGTTTGCTCACATCTGTAAATTCAGCCTTATGGTTCACACAGTTTATCTCATTTACCAATTGAACACCTAAACATATCTGCTATGAAAGTGTAATAAAATTAGCAGTACTATCTCCGATATCTTGTTATGTGGAGTCATGGCTAATATAGTTAGGGGTCACTTCCAAGTATAAGTTTATCAAGTCACCTGAAAAGTTGTCAACCAGTTTAGCTGTTGCCAGTCAAGAAACGTAAAAAGCTTCAAAGTTTAGTTACTTAATGCTGTCTCTCAGCAGTGGACTGGTAACATTTGTGCTCCAGGATGATGGCAGCTTCCTATTTTAACTCTATTTTAACACCCATTCTAGATTAAGCTTTTCTTCTGGTCAGACAAGTTCATTCGAGTGGTGAAGGTTTGCCTGCGCATCCCTTCCTGGCAGATGGGTGCATATGTAGCATGTATCCCTGGTGGAGATTAGGGACACATCTTGAAGGAAAACAATGGCTTGTGTATTAGGTGGAAGGAAGTGTTCAAGGGGGGTTTACGTCATCAAATAGGAGAGTGATGCTTTTACACTGTGCTCATTGTATGTCATAGTCCCTTGAAATGCTAGCCAGGGTATGCACACTGGGTGGCTAGGTTATAAAGAAAAAAAAAATCTCTCTTGGCTCTTGATTGTTGCGTTTAACTCTTGCTGTTTGCAATCAACAGACTGGTATTGCCCCTAGTCAGTGTGGAGAACAATGGACAAGTCTACTGTGGCTTGACGGATGATCAGCAGGCTTGAAAGAGAGAAAAAATAGATTTAAAAAAAGTTGCTGTAATCGAAAAATAAATGGGAGCTGTAGTCATAGATGGATGTCAGTCTTCTAGAATGATTTCAAGAGCAGTAAGGTGTTCCCTGATAATGGGTAACGGCATCACTCACAGACCCCAGAATTAAAAGTAATCTGTGGAATTTACACAAATCTTCAGATGAAGGGAGAAGTACAACAGCAAAAAATTCAAACCACTTTATTGAGTTAAGCGCTTTCGTTCTTCTCAAAAAACTTCATCAGAACTGCTAACATCTGAAACGCTGCTTAAATATACATCCCATTTGTCTTAATTAACCAGTTAAGAACAATTAAAAAACATAATAATGCTTCATTTTTAAGATAGAAGTAATTGAACATGCATCATTGAGCCCATGTTTATTCAAAGCATCTAACCTCAGCTGCCATCTCAGTTCACAAATATCCAAATGATCATCCAAAACTTTACCTTGAAGATCTTTAACTTGCTCAATCACCGTAAAACAAAAGCTATGAGAACTAAACTCAGATAAGTGTTTGCATAATGCATTTGTACATTTTTATTTTTAATATCAAGATGTTCATATATACGGTTCTCAAATTTACTACAAGTCTTTCCAACATAAAAAGATGAGCAGCATACACACTGGGCTAAGTAAACCACATTTTTTCATATACAAGAATAGCGTCCTTTTACTACAAACCTTTTTTCCTCTAATATTGAAACTATCCTCACTTTTAATATAACAACATTGGGGGCAGGTATTGCATCTAAAGGTTCCCTTCTTTTTATCAAAACTATTCACATACATCCCAAACTTGGGTCCAGATTCAAGATCATTTTTAAAAGTTTTATCCTTCCTGTATACAACTCTAAGATCCTTCTTCAATTTCTCACCAAACTCTGGAGCAAGGGAAAAAAATGGCCCAATTTTTATACAAACGCTGTTTAAGTACAACACTATCCACAGTATAAGTGGTTACAAATAATATATCACTCATTGAAGGAAAATTATCTACAGATGCAACGTTATTCTTGTTCATACTTCCACCAGATAATATGGGCAAAAAAAATTCCCCTTTCCCTTTTTATACATATTTCATGTCTTATTGCCCTTATGAAATCAAATGGATACCCTCTTGAAACAAGCATCTCTCTTAAAAACTCTCATTCATTAAAAAAATTCTCTGCATGAGAAACTGTTCTCGCTAACCGTACAAACTGGCCCTTTACAACTGCTTTCTTTTGGTGGGGTGGATACCAACTTGTGTAGTGGCGATAAGAATTAGAAAAGGTAGCTTTACGATAAATATTAGACACAAAACCTTTTTGCA